>NW_015506040.1:2849-4730 GCF_001515645.1 Sinocyclocheilus grahami | reverse complement strand
GAGCTTGAGTCAGGACAAATTTCCCTTGTCCTATTAATTCCACAATTTTGTGATGAGTATATATAGTTACTGGGTACCCCATAGTTATTGTGGATGATTTTTCATAAGCATAATATACTGCTCCTAGGCCTTGTTGGTAATATGGTGGGTATCCCTGGGCTACATTATCTAACTTTGTGCTGTAATAAGCTATAGGTTGTCTTTTCCTCCCACTACAAGTCTCTTGCATCAGTACAGCTGATGCATAACCCTCAGTTCTATTTGCCACATACAGATGAAACATTTTATCGTATTCTGCCGTTCCCAGGGCAGGGGCCTGTTGTAGTTATTTTTTTGTTTCAAATGCTAGTAATGCATCTGTGTTCCATTTTAATGGATTGCTTAAATGTTGTAATCCTGCATGTTTCATCATTTCTCTCAACGGCCCTTTCTTTACTGCATAGTCTTCTACCCAGTCGGCACTAAAGCCAGTCATTCCTAGGAAAGTCATCATTTGTCTGTCTGAGGCAATGGTGTTTTACTTATGCCTTCCAATTGAGCTGGAGCTATAGCTTGTGTGCCAAATGCAATCAATCTTCCCAAGTATTCAACTTGAGGCTGGCAATACTGGATTTTCTTTTTGGACACTTTGTGTCCTCCTTGTGCTAATTTTGTCAATACCTTAATTGAGTCTCTGTGACATTGTTCTAGTGAGGAAGAACAGATAATTAAATCATCCATATATGGATCTTCTAAATCAGCCTTAAGCATTCTATTAAATAAGTGGGGCGAGTGTTTATATCCCTGTGGGATTCTGGTGTATGTATACTGTGTACCTGCATATGTAAAGGCAAACAAATACCTACTTTCTTCTGCAAGCGGCACACTGAATAGGTTGAACAGCGATCAATTACTGTAAAGAATTTGGCATCAGGAGGGTCATTCATCAGTAACGTGTGCGGGTTTGGTACTTCAGCTGGCATATCTTCTATTATTTCATTAATTGTTCATAAGTCATGAACAAGTCACCATCTGTCCCTGTCTGCTTTAATTATGGGCATAATTGGAGAGTTACAGTAACAAGTTGTTTCTATTATTACTCCTGCCTTCTGTAACGAATCAGCTCATGGGAAATATGAATAATTAATCATAACTAGTTATAATTAATTATGAATATTTTAGATCCGCTGTAGATATTTAGCTGGTCTGAGAATTCCTTTATGATGGCTTGTTTAAACTGCTGGTGAGACTGCAGGATCAGTTCCTTTGATGTCCTCAAGGTCTCTGCAGTATTTAGGTTGCCAGATGTATTGTCTCTGGCCAGCTCGTTGGGGTCTGTGGGGTCACACGGTGTGTGTGTCTGCAGTGATCCTCTGGAAAGGTCCCTGCCCCACCCCCTTGTGGCTGCTGGTTGGTGACGTGTGGGGGGTTTGGGCCTGCTGGTCAGGGGAAGTTCTTTTTTGTGTTTTCCCTGTCTGTTCACCTTGTGGTCTGCAAGCATATTTCAGTTCATTTGTGACATTGAATTCACCTCGGGCTGCTTGTAGGCTGGCTGCGTTGTTTCGGCTCGCCTGAATTAAACGCTTTTTTTTTTTTGCTTCTGCAGCTGCAGAGGTTTTCAGGGAGCTGACTTGTGAAGTGTCAAGCAGAAGGCTTTGGCTCCCTTTCCCCCCTTTCGTAGCTGTGCACAGGCATGGAGGACTTGCACTGCTGGCGACGTGATGTTCAGCCGGCTGTCTTTTGCTTACGTGTATGCGCAGTCGGTAGGACTGTTTAAATTCTTTCTGAACCATGTCAAGCTCCTCTTTAATTGCTGAGTCAGGGTTTGGACCTCAGCTCTGGCTGCATGCAGCTGGCCTTGTAAGACCTTAGATCTGGTGTCTCTCTCATTTAGTTCCACAT
>NW_015506040.1:0-741 GCF_001515645.1 Sinocyclocheilus grahami | reverse complement strand
TTTCCTTTTGCAGCCTATAGGAGTCCCTGAGTTCTCTTCGGAACATGTCAAGCTTGTCTTGAGTGTTGTTCAGCTGCTGGATCAGAGTCTCTTGAAGTCTATCAATTTCCTCCTGTAACTCCATTCTGCTGGGGTCCTTGTGGGATACCGCCGTGATCTGTTGCTTGAGATCATTTACCTCCTGTTTTAATCCCATGAGGTTGTGGGCCAGGCAGATGATGACCTCTGTGAGCTTTTTGTAGCCATAACTCTTGCTTGAGTCCTGAGTCTGAGGTACCGTTTTCTCTGTGTCCAGTTGCTTTCGGCTCAGTAGGTGGTTGTCGGCCCTGGGTAGGGGGTGTTCCTCACAACGCCTGGCCAGCCCTCTTTGGTCTGCATTCTGGGCAGTTAGTCTGAGCATCTGCAACATTTTGGCAAACTTGTGTTGAGAGTAAGGGCTAGAGACTACTACAAGATCAAAACAGAGTGGGAATACTAAAATCGGTTTGGGTCAGCATATGTTTGCTGAAAAGGGCGTAAACAGGGTTTTGATTGATGACTTAAGACTACTCTTATTGTCAAATTATCTCTCAGAATTTATTGACGGTTCCCCAAACAGGTTCATTCTCTGAGGAAGTGAAGGAGAAAATGGGAAAGCAGAAGGAAAAGGAGAGCATTTCTATTCAAATTATTCACAATTATTTGGTGCTCAGGATGATAGTGTCACAGTCTTCAGCCGGTGTGCCCAGGAGGGCCACCAGA
>NW_015506039.1:454454-470945 GCF_001515645.1 Sinocyclocheilus grahami | reverse complement strand
TATGGTTAATTATTCATATTTCCCCATGAGCTGATTAGCTACATACTTGAGATTTGTGTAAGTTGTGATCTGGGACGATTCATATTAATTGGTGTGAGTGTGTGTGTGTGTGTTTGAGTCTTTTTTTCCTTTAGGAGCTGCTGGCCTTTATTGACCAGGGTCGATGATCTCCTCTTTAGACGGTGGTGGTGGTGGTGGTTCTTCATTGTGTTTTGTGGTCTTTGGCATGCACTGGGGTTTTTATTTTGGTATGTGAGTGTTATGTAGATTAGGAGCCCTTTCTGGAAAGTCTTTCCTGTACTTTAGGCCGCAGCTCCATGACATTTTGAATGATTAACGATCGTATAAAACTTTCTAAATTGATGTTTCTATTTTATTGATTTTATGCTACCTTAATAAAAGATTGGTGTTTGATACCTGTGTCTCCACGTTTTGCTTGCCACTGGGTAGGGGACTTGTGCAAAGTTTACGGAGATTCTTTGGGTGAAATTCCCAAGGTGGCGTAGTCAGGCATTCTTTAATTTTATAGTTTTTATTTAAGATTCTGTTTAAATTTATTTAGTGAAATCGAGGTGGGCCATTTCAGGCCCCGGCCACAATCTGGCGTAGTCGGCAGGATCCTACTCTTTGTCTGGTAGCTTCGTGGAGACTCTGGTATTAGTATTTGTTTGCTTTTGGTTTTTTCTTTTTGTTTTCTGTTGTAGGAACGAGACAGCGGTGCATGTTCAATTGTGTTCCCCTTTAATTTTTCTGTTACAGGTTATTTAACTTGTTTCTTATTATTTGAGGGAAGGATGGAGAATGAATTGCAGGAGTTGCGGGACTTGGTGACTCAATTAATAGCCAATAATGAAAGGCTGCGACAGGAACAACCGTCGGTAAGTTCCCCTGGTGCTAGTAATGATAGTGAAACTGCATCAGTGGCTAGACCTTCATTGGCCAGTATTAGTGCCGCTCAAAGGGATAAGTTTGTTTTTGTGCCTAGGGACCGGAAATGTCAAAAAATTTAGTGGAATGTCCAGTATAGGTATCAATGAATGGGTTGATGAAGCGCAGGCTTGTATGCGGGCCCATTGCTTATCACTGGCTGACCAAGCTTTTTTTCTTTTCGATCATTTAGAAGGGGAAGCTCGTGAGGAAATTAGGCATCGCCCTGATACTGATAGAGGGGATCCGGCTAGGATAATTAAGGCACTTTGTGAATTGTATGGTTGTTCCTTGTCGTATGTAGCCTTGCAAGAAGCTTTTTTCTCCCAGAAGCAGCGTGAAGGGGAGACCCTGTTGGAGTTTTCCCTTTCCTTGATGGGCCTCAAGGAGAAAGTTAAGCAACAGTCGTCTACCGCTATGCCGAACGCTGAAATATTATTGCGTAATCAATTTGTTTTGGATCCGGCATTGCGTCAAGAACTTAAGCAATTGGTTCGTCGCCAACCTTTGTGTACATTTTTGGATGTCCGCAGTGAAGCGATTCGGTGGGAGCGGGAAGGTATGCCAGGGGGTGCGAGGCTTCGAAGTCAGTCACTCCCAGTAACATATGGGCTTCAGTGTGGGGTACAAGGGAAGTCGCAAGCGGATGTTAGTAGCCCAAGGTCTGAACTTGATGTTAAAACAACAAC
Organism: Sinocyclocheilus grahami; assembly: GCF_001515645.1. Classification (NCBI taxonomy): domain Eukaryota; kingdom Metazoa; phylum Chordata; class Actinopteri; order Cypriniformes; family Cyprinidae; genus Sinocyclocheilus; species Sinocyclocheilus grahami. The sequence goes on along the minus strand of NW_015506039.1, from coordinate 469,329 downwards.
AAGAACAGTTAAGCCAACTTGCACAAGGGCTTAACCGGTTACAGGACCCTCGTTTGCGGAACCCTTCTCCTCGCCGTGGTCCAGTAATATGTAGGCGTTGTCAACAAGCTGGTCATTTTGCTAGGGATTGTGATGGGGAGCGTGTTCCCCCTCGCCCCGGGCCGCCTTCTACGGCTGAATCCGCAGCTGGGGGAGGCCAGATTCGTTTTGCGTGGCGGTCGGAAAACTAGTACCCACCGGACTGCACAGCCACAGTTCGATTGGGGCGTCTAATGGCTCTACATTGTATCCCGATTCTGCACTTACATTGATTGCATCATGCCCCCATCTTACCGCCTCTTTCGGTGGAGTTTCGATCCCCTGCTTGATAGACACTGGGTCGATGGTATCAACAATTACAGAAAGTTGTTTCCGTGAGCATTTTTAACAAGGGGTTAAAACATGTCAGTGGTTACAGCTTTGAGCCGCTAATGGGCTCGAGATACCATATATCGGATACGTAGAGATGGATGTCGAGCTCTGTGGTAAGTTAGTGCAGAAGTGCGGGGTTCTGGTGGTCAAGGATCCTCCTGGTGGGCTCAACACCCAAGTTGCAGGTGTGTTGGGAATGAATATCTCCGGCGCTGTTACCAGGAGCTCTTTGGCCAACATGGCCCTGTATTATTTAGTCTACCTTCAGTGTCAGAAGCTCCGAGAATGATGGTTCAGGCTCTTCAGCATTGTTGTCAGGTTGTTGCTCAGCCTGTTCAGGACCGTGCTGGTTAAGTTCAGATACGCGGTGGTCGGGCATGTCATATACCCGGTGGCACAATGAAATTTGGGGCAGCAACGTGTTCAAGGCAATTTGTGGACACTACTGTGCTTTTTGAACCTCTTGAGGGTGGGTTGCCTGTTGGGTTGGTTGTAGCTCCCGCATTGATTTGTGTGACTAATGGTACTGCTTATGTACCAGTAGTGAATGTACGCACCTTAGATGTTGTGTTGTACCCACATAACACCTTGGGCATTTTGAACACTGTTCTGGTGGTTAGCTTGCCCACAGAAGTAGTAGAGATAAAGTCCTCTACAGTCACTGTTAATTCTCAGGCCCCCTCGGTAAGTTCCGTGCTGGATCAGATCGATGCCATGGATTTGTCCATGTTGACCAGTAAGGAAGAAGCTCAGGTTAGAGCAGTGTTTCGGAGATACCAGTCGGTGTTCTCTGCTTATGAAGGGGATCTTGGGTGTACCAACCTCATTGCCCATGAGATCCCTCTTTCTGATGATGTTCCAGTTAGGCAGCACTATAGGCGAATACCTCCTTCAGAATATGAGGTTGTAAAAGCCCATATAGATCAGCTGTTAGAGGCAGAGGTGATAAGGGAAAGTTCTAGTCCTTATGCTTCCCTGATAGTCTTGGTTAAGAAAAAGTATGGTGGTCTGCGCATGTGCGTAGACTACCATCAGTTAAATTCCAAGACACGGAAGGATGCCTTTCCCTTACCGCGCATCGAGGAGTCACTGGACGCATTGACGGGGGCCCGTTGGTTTTCAACCTTAGATTTAGCCAGCGGATATAATCAGGTCCCGGTGGTGGAGGGTGATAGGCCAAAGACCGCCTTTTGTACCCCATTTGGGCTATTTGAGTATAATCGGATGCCATTTGGGCTCTGCAACGCCCCCAGCACATTTCAACGGCTGATGCAACGGCTGTTTGGTGATCAGCAGAGTCAATCTTTGCTGCTGTACCTCAATGATATCGTGGTGTTTTCTTCATCTGTAGAGCAGCATTTAATGCGGCTGGAGATTGTATTGCGTAGGCTGGAGCATGAAGGGTTGAAGGCGAGGTTGGAGAAGTGTTTCTTCTTCAGGAAGGAGGTGAGATATCTAGGGCATGTGATTTCATGAGGGGGTGTCAACAGATCCAAGTAAGATCGAGGCGGTGTCTCAGTGGCGTCGTCTCAGTGGCGTCGTCCAGAAACGCCTAGTGATCTACGTTCGTTTCTGGGTTTTGCAAGCTATTACCGCCGGTTTGTGGAGGGTTTTGCGTAACTGGTAGCACCCCTTCATAAGTTGGTGGCTGAGTTTGCAGATTCAAAATTCAGGAAGCGAGCTTTACCGAGTTTTGTGGCTGCGTGGTCAGAAAAATGCCAACAAAGTTTTGAAGGGTTAAAAGGTAAGCTTACATCCTCACCAGTCCTTGCCTATGCAGACTTCTCTCTACCTTTCATCCTGGAAGTGGACGCCAGTCATGCTGGACTGGGAGCAGTCCTTTCCCAGGAGCAGGGAGGCAGGGTGTGGCCTATCGCATATGCCAGCCGCAGTCTTCGGCCCACTGAGCGGAATATGGTCACTTACAGCTCCATGAAGTTGGAGTTTTTGGCGCTCAAGTGGGCCATGACTGACAAGTTCAGGGAGTACCTTTTAGGGCAGAGGTGTATTGTCTTTACAGACAACAATCCCCTTAGCCATCTGGCTTCTGTCAAACTTGGTGCTCCTGAACAGCGTTGGGCCGCACAACTGGCCTTCTTTGACTTTGAAATTAGGTATAGGTCTGGGAAAAGTAATCGCAATGCGGACGCTCATTCAAGACTCGATCCAGCAAGGCATTGTGAGTTGAGCCCAAGGAGTTTTGGTACCAACGTACCACTGGAGGTACAACAAGTTATGGATGAGCGAGTGGGTGCCCTGTGTACCCAGGAAGTTACCCAAGCAGCAGTTATGGTTTTTCCTAGTTATTCAGCTGAGGTCATTACAAAGAGCGGATGTGGTTCTTGGGGAGGTCCTGGGATTTTGGGAGAGAAGGACATTTCCCAGTCATGAAGAGTGATGTCTATTCTCTAAGCCAGCTTTAGTCCTGCTCTGTCAGTGGGAGAGGCTGGTTGAGCGGGAGAGGGTGGTTTATCGGCGTGTCTGCCGTCCTGATGGGGGAGAAGAGCTCCTACAGGTATTATTACCTGGTGCTATGCGTAGTGAGGTGTTGACCTTGTTGCATCAGGAGCATGGGCATCAGGGAATTGAGCGTACCACTGAATTGGTAAGGCAGCGTTGTTATTGGCCTGGCATGGCTCTGGAGATAGCCCAGTGGTGTCGGCAGTGCGAGCGATGCCAAGTGGCCAAGGACGCACAACCACCTGCTCGAAGTTTCATGGGCCATTTGTTAGCGTCCAGGCCTAATGAGGTCCTGGCAATAGATTTTACAGTTTTGGAGCAGTTGCGGACCGGTATTGAGAATGTATTAGTGATGACGAATGTCTTTACTAAATACAGTATGGCTGTCCCTACTCGGGACCAAAGGGCAGAGACTGTAGTGGGAGTTCTGGTGACGGAGTGGTTTTATAAGCTGGGGGTGCCAGGTCGAATTCACTCCAACCAGGGCCGAAATTTTGAGTCCCAGCTTATGCAACAGTTGTCCAATTTGTATAAGGTTGAGAGGTCTTGCACTACGCCTTACCACCCGGCTGGTAATGGCCAGTGCGAGCAATTCAACCGTACGCTGCACAACCTTTTGCGTACCCTCCCAGTTTCCAGAAAAAGGGATTGGGTGTCTTGTGTGCCGCAAGTACTGTTTTGTTACAATACTACCCCCCACCAGACCACTGGTGAATCTCCCTATTTCTTGATGTTCGGGCAGGAACCCAGACTCCCAGTGGACTTCCTTCTGGGAAGGGTCCAGGATGTGGTATCTGGTTCAGTACATGACCGGGTGGTAGAACATCAAACCAGGCTCCAGGTTGCGTTCGAGGGGGCTCGTGAGCGGATAAAGGCGGCTGCAGACCGCCGAAAGGCTAATCATGATCAGCATGTTCGGGACGCTCCGTTGGTTGAAGGTCAGATGGTTTATATCCGGGACTGTGGTAACAGAGGTCGTAATAAAATTCAAGACTTATGGAATTTGGTGGTGCACCATGTAGTGAAGGCGCCGAGGGTGGGCGGTGCGGTTTACTCCGTTGTACCAGTGCACGAGCCAGATAAGCTAAAGCATGTTCATCGTTCTTTATTGAAGGCCCAATATCAGGGAGTGTTGCCTGCGCAGACACAGGTGGATAGTTCTCCTGTACCGCAGTTGGTTGTGCAGGAGGAAGAGCTTGATGAGGCAGACTGGTTACTGGTGGGGTCCAGAGAGCATCAAGCCCCTGTGGCACCTGGTCCTGAAGAGCCAGGTGGTGGGGGAGTACCCTCTGCTGGAGTGGTGGTACTAGAGCATCAGGCTCCTGTTGCCCCACACCCTGGGGAGCCTGGGTGCACCAATGGGAGGAGCACCCTCAGTGCCCATAGGACTTGACTTAGGAGCATGGTCTGCCAGTGAGGTATCTGTAGGCCCCGGGGGGCTTAACCATGTTGCTGCAGAGGAGGATGGTGCTTGACAGTTGAGGCGAACGACGGCCGGCTATCATCCTAATATCCATCGGCTCCCTCAGGCGGTGGGACGGTCGGTGTCTGCTACTCCTATAGGTTCTGGTGCCTTGTCTGTGCTTTTTAGGCCATGGAATTGAAGCCATCGTCGGGGCGACAACACAAAAATCAGAGGTAGATGATTGTGGCCGGGGCCTGAAATGGCCCACCTCGATTTCACTAAATAAATTTAAACAGAATCTTAAATAAAAACTATAAAATTAAAGAATGCCTGACTACGCCACCTTGGGAATTTCGCCCAAAGAATCTCCGTAAACTTTGCACAAGTCCCCTACCCAGTGGCAAGCAAAACGTGGAGACACAGGTATCAAACACCAATCTTTTATTAAGGTAGCATAAAATCAATAAAATAGAAACATCAATTTAGAAAGGTTTATACGATCGTTAATCATTCAAAATGTCATGGAGCTGCGCCCTAAAGTACAGGAAAGCCTTTCCAGAAAGGGCTCCTAATCTACATAACACTCACATACCAAAATAAAAACCCCAGTGCATGCCAAAGACCACAACACACAATGAAGAACCACCACCACCACCGTCTAAAGAGGAGATCATCGACCCTGGTCAATAAAGGCCAGCAGCTCCTAAAGGAAAAAAAAGACTCAAACACACACACACACTCACACCAATTAATATGAATCGTCCCAGATTACAATTTACACAAATCTCAAGTAATACACTTTAAATGAAAATCACAACAAAAAACTAAAGGTAACTAAATTAACAATACAATATTTCACAATATTAACAAAAGCAAAAAAATATATAATCCAACTCAAAAAATAAATATAATTTATACACAGAAAATAGATTAATTTGAAAAAGAAAATAGAAAAATCAAACAAAACAACAACACGACCGAGACTCAACGCACACACAGACTCAATGCCGTTCGACCTGGAACGAGACAGTGGTGACGCCACTGCGGGGATATTATCCACCCAAATGATTTCTGCAGGAAAAGGATGAAGCCGAATGATTAAATACACAGCTATACACACAACAGCCGACACTCATACACAAAACATTAACTGACAAATTGCGATTCGCACCTCTTCCCTGACTGAGAAGCGTATAAAACAAACTCATACCTGGAGGAGGACCGATGCGATCACATTCATCAGCCGAACAGCGCAACCGCGGCAAAACGCCAAACAAGGCTGTACATGCAGCCGCTCTCCTACCAACGAGAGCACAGACCAGATACTAACGCAAATCAACCAAAACACCAAACCCAGAATAAAACAATCCGAGAAATACACCAAAGGCTGCCTTAACCCACCTTTACTGACCCACGGTCACGTTCAGCATAAACTGCGGAAGCCCAACCCCATCCGGGAAATGATGCCTGCCCAGATACATAAGCCAATGGCTTTTATAGACTGTACCAATCAATGACGCAAAAATGCCCGCCCTAACAATTCAATTCGGGAAATCACGCCCATCTTACCTATTATGCTCTGCCTTTCTGAGGTGTTAGGTGCATTTCGGGGGAAGGGTCCATAGACCCTCGTAATTGGCCATTTGGTTAGGTGAGGGGGAGTTAGATATTATTTGTTAAATATAACAAAAAGTTGTGTGTCTGATTGGTCCAAATGCTACACCACATATGCACAACAAAATGTGATTTAATCACATTTGTCCACAACTAAAAATGGCTACATCAAGTCTGTCATTGGTACAGGTATCAAACGAGCGTGTGTATCAGGTGACCATAAGGGCAATCTCTCGTGTCAACCAAGGTCACAACAAACACCCCTTGCCTTGTAATCAGTTAATCATTCCTTTTTGGCCAGCATCCCACCGTGTCTGGGGCAGGGGGGAGGATAACAGCACCCCTGCAGGCCAGTGAACCAGCCTTCAAGACAGGACTTTCCACCCCAAGCAGTGCACAGGGGATGAAGGACCACGTTGTATGATTCCCACAATGGCCACTCTGTCACCACAATCCCCACTAATTTAATTTGCCTGCGAGGTAGAGCAGATATTCCCCAAGAATCCCTGTGATGAAGAGTTGCCCCCAGTCTAGTGGACAAAAATGTGTATGTGGGTCCGTGCATACGTGCATGTCTTCCTGTGTACAGATCAAGAATTGCCTGTCGAGACGACCTTTTTCTGAAAGGGGCATTTAATGTCATACACTCCCAAAATGGAATCAGATCATCACTGGAATGGAATGTAAAATGTGATGATTGTTGTTTTCAGAGCCATTTTTGATCAACCCAAAAGCTTAGTTATTAGCTTGCAGTCTTAGTCTTATCATTAGTTTGTAGTGGAAGGGGTCAAAAAGTAAACTTTAAAGGGACAGTTCACCCAAAAAAGAAGAAAAGACGATATTTTGAAGAATGTTGGTAACCAAACAGTTTTGGTGACCATTAATTTCAATTGTATGGATTATATATTTATGAAAAGTTCAGATGCAGATGCTCCTATGCTTAGGTTCAGTGATTTTACTTTAATGGCAATGTCCTTTTCTGTGCTATTAAAATGAAATAACTGAACATAAATATAGGAGCCTGATAAAAATGCTCAGATTTCAGATGGCACTTAGAGGCTTTTGCATCTGAATCAGAACTAGATAGATAGATAGTCACAAAATGTATTCATTCATGTTCCACAGAAGCTATGATGTCTTAAAAATGTGATAGTAGAGGGCTGACTTTTTTTAATAATGGCTGTCAAAGTAACACATTATTAAGTGTGATTAATTAAAAAATGCAATTAAAGGACAATACAATGGTTTCAGAACTTTTTCAAAAGCTAATTTTAACATGACAGCATCTTAAACAGTGTGAAACACTGGAAAAAGTGAGAGGTAACAGAACTGTCCTATTATAATTATGGTTAGGTTTATGGGTTGGACTTAGATTTTTTTTATGACTTGTACGATTGTTGAACGACTGGGGAACTTGTTCTTGTCAGTGTACACATAAACATATCAAGAATAAAACAAGAATGCATCCTGTGTGAAGACAAGCAAAGATATATACTCACTAAAAGATCAGTTGTTAGAGATTACTTAAATTATTGTTAATACTACTGGATGATTCATTTTTAATAAACTCTATTATTTAACTCAGTAACAGACAGTGTTGCCTCACAATTTTCTAATAGAGAACGGCGTTCACAGCGAAGAGCTTTTCATCTGTGTTCTTAATCTTTGGCATCAGAAACTAGCAAGCAGGGTCTTTGAAGCTCTGCCATGACTTCAAAACCATAAACATATTCCCAACAGACCTAACTTAGTTTGAGATATTATTTATAACCATTATCCATTGTATATTGGAGGTGAATAACCAGATTTAATGTCCTTGTAATTGTTCTCAAAATCTTGTGAAGCCCTTGTGAAATGACATGAGGCACTTGCTTCTTTCCTCATTTGATCTGGCTTATTAACCTATTGTGCAATTTACAATTACACCATTTGACTTTATAATTTCTGTTCCTAATCTTTCTTTATGAATGATTTGATGTGTTTGATAAGATAAATCATTTAAACTCATCTGCCTCTCACATGTAATTGGATCAAACCCGTTTGAAAATTGCGACATACATTTTAAACATGATCTTGGCTCCATTAACGAAATCTGCGAGTGTTTCAGGACACTACACAAACTCATAACACAAAGTCTAAACCTCAGAGCTCAGCCTGCATTTAAACAGTATTCTTGTTTGTAAATACTGTGACATATTCAGCATGCAGTACTAAAGTCAAAGGCTTTCCAGTGTTTGATGCTGCTTAAGTAGCAGGCTTAATTTGAAAATTGATCTCGTTGAGTCATGCTCAAATCGCCACTGAAACGAAGACTGGCTTTCACACAACTGAACTTTGTTTTCAGGAAAGATTGCAGTATGTGTATTTTAGCCTTCTCACTATCTCACATATGAAGGAGCTACAGCTTTCCTCAAGAGAGCATATTGTGCAAAAATGGGCAGGAAAACACATCACCTACATTTCTAAACTAAGGTTTTTTTTTCTTGTGTAACCATAGAAACAGTGAAATATTGACCACACATGTGTTTTAATTCATGGCTTCTGTTTTGGAGATTTCAAATGTTGGAACACTGAAAGGGAATTTTTGAATATTTAAACAATTTTCTGAACTAATTCTCTCTCTTAATCACAGCGTAAAAAGGCACCTACGTTCATAAAAGAGTCAATGACAAAGCCTTCACAAAGGCAACCACCTTCACGAAATGGAACCTCATCACATACTCTGAACTTCAAACGATCTACACACATGCCACACAATCATATGCCGCCGAAATAGTAAAGGGAAAAGGTAAAATAGTAAATTTTGATTGTATTAAGTGGCTATAGTAAAATATATGTACAGTATATTTATAATCAACATCAAGTTCATTCACCATCTTGGATACAATGTTTCACAATGTTTACTGCAGTACATTCTAGGATTACCACATTCATGTGAGATGCTGCCTTAGAGTCAGACCAAAATTAAGTATCTAAAAATGCCTGTGTAATTTTGCCACCAACTGAAGAACAACTCTGCCCTACAAAGGCAAAAAAATAGCTGGAGTGTGGAACTGAGAAAAATTACTTTTATTTGTCCAGCCAAATTAATTATGTAGGACACTGGAAATCTGGCAATTAGGTGTTTTAGTAATGAAAATGATCTAAATAAAAAATATTGAGCTATTTTTTTTAAAGTTACTGTACTCTGCCTTTGCATTGTCTGCAAAACGTGAGAAGTCACTTCAAGGTAAAAGGCATTAATTTACACTTTATCAATATTTGGTTGCTGATCACCATTTACAAAATCATTATAGTAACACCTGTATAAAATATAGTGATCATGGGCTAGCTCAGACTTTAACATGTAATGTGATTAATGTATTAATTGTTTTTCTGACCGTAACAACCAGACAAAACGTTAAACATGTGAGTGGATACCGTTTTGCAACAAATGTATATGCAATGTTTTCTAACGTAAAAGGATGACATAGACATAGCCTAATTGCTTTTACATCAAACTGAATAAAAATAGACTAGCCTAAAAGGAAGACTTGTGGATTAATGTAAAAGCCAGTAAGTAGGAATAGTGCTCAGAATGCTTGTGAATTAAAAAATCTCTGATGACATTCATTGCTATGGATTTTATCGGGTTATAAGAAAAGGTAGGATATGGATTTAATTGTGAACTATTACTGATTCTATGTGTGATCATGCTACACTGTAATAGCATTTGAGTCCACATGCATACAACTTTGGGCAACCCCAGACTGACAGGCTGGCACTGAGTGAATGATCTGCATTATATATAAAACAAAAGCTTACTTAATGTTGCTAAGTTATCTAGTCTTTACTTGTTTAGAGTGCTTAGTTATATGGAGCAGTTAGATTGTGATCTATCTAATTCATTTGTCTAATGAAGCTTCAGTGACAGATGTATGAAAGTACACAAGTTACACCGTAATTTAAGCGCGGCAGATTTTAATGGACAGTAAAACAAATGCAAAATACCATATAACTCCAGGCTGGCACAATAACCTCATATTGACGCATGGCTAAACAAAGGCAGAGTACCGTAACTCAATTTGAGCGATCCAAAACAAAATCAAAGAGCAGTAACTGGAGTTATACTGTGTTCTGCCTTGGTTTCTCCTTGGCATTTTGAAGTTACCTCTACGAACACCTTGGCAATTAAATCGCCATTGGCTAGTACATTTTTTTTGTTTACTCGCCAGACTGATAAATATATATATACACATATACGAACCAGGGGCCTGTTCAGCTTCCTGGGGTGTTACAGAGTATTTGTTAAATCTAGCTAACAAAATATGTATTGTGTGTTTGAGTGGTCCAGACGCTACAATATACATATATATTTGTTTGTGAAATGGCACAATTTTATAAATATCTGAAAATACACTCAGTCAATACATCAGTCAGTCAAGCATTATAATATGATAATCAATGTTATTTAATGATAGAACTTTTGTAATTAGAATTAAAACTTGATAACCATGCATGAATGCATATTAGTCATTTTAACGGAACTTCGGACTGGTGCTGGTGCTTTTTTGGTCATTCGGTGTTTCTGTAAAAAAAAATTTAAAATTGGGGAAAAACGAACAAAAATACTGATAAGATAATAATGATACAAATTCTACTAATAAGAACAATATAAAATGCACCAAGGATTAATGAGCTACTGGATTCATGAATATTAATCAGGTTGTGTGCGTTTGCTCGAACTGATTTGCTGAAATCAAAACAGGGACGATAATAGGTGAGCACAATGAGATTGTCGTTTGCGCATTAGTTCCACCAATTAGTTTCTTAAAAAAGGAAGAATTCCAAAGGAACTCCGTTATTTTGACAGCAAAATACAACAAAGAATATCGTTTACATGTAGCGCGCATAGGTAGCGCATCAATTCTCTCTCCCTCTCTCGCTGCGTGTGTGTGAAACAAAGCACTTCACACTAGAGATTACGGTACGTTGTGCGTTGCACATCCATTCAGATGAACTGAAACACAGCACAGATCGCTTGGCGGAGAGTGAAACTCTGAAACGCTCAGTCAGAGAGTGTTCGGCGAGTGAAAATATATCTGAGCTAAACTTATACTTAGCCTCCAGCTCACACACTGGCGAGTAAAATCTGAGAATTTATTAGCAATTGGCTAATATTAGACATAATTTAGTCGCCAGAGTGAAGATTTAGTCGCATATGCGAGTGATTTACTCGCAATGTAGAGGGTTGTTAAGACAAGCCATTATTTTCTTGAAAAAAAAACTACGGAATTGACTCAAGATACTTATCCACATGATAAAGGAGATCAATAACTAATTTTCGACCAAAAACAAAGTTATGGCCTTTTGCCTTTGCATGGCAGAACTGTAATGGCTTAATGACTGTAATCTTTTCTATAAAGGCAACTAACTCACCAGGGATTGGAATAAAGTTTGTTTTTCTGTAACTTATGCAAACATCTCTGTCGAAGCAGGGTCATTTGATGACCCCTGGGCAGTGTCCCTCCTAGGCGAAAAGTTGGACCCAACTCATCCCTCTCAATAAATGTACTAGCATATTGCCTAGCAGTAACTTTCTTCATGTGCTGTAACATAGAGATAGGGTCTGCCCATTAAAATGTCTTTTCACCTGCTAGAAGCCTAACCCAGAGGGATAATAATAGTGCCATACAAAACAGGTCAAGTTCACAAAATAACTATACATCTACTAATATACAGCTTATATTTTACTTGATTTTTAAATATCTTTTGATTTCTTGTTTTATCTTATTGATATTTTCTTACAAAAATGCACTCTACCGGTCAAAAGTTACGAATCTTCTGCTTACCAAGGCTGCATTAATATTGTGAAATATCATTACAATATAAAATAACTGTTTTCTATTTTAATAAAATGTAATTTATTCCTTCAATGACAAAGCTGTTATCAATATTGAAAAAAGTTTTTTGTTGCTTGCTTATTTATTTAGGAAACTGAGATACATTTTTTTCAGGGCTATTTTATAAATAGAAAGTTCAAAATAACAGCATTTATTTGAAATATGTGGTCAAATGCTGTAATACTGTCATTTTTTTTATCAATTTAATGCATCCTTTAAAATTACATTTTAAAATATATTAAAATAGAAAACTGTTTAAAATTGCATTTTAAAATAGAAAACAGTTACTTTTTTATTATAATAATTTTTCACAATACTGTTTTACTATATTTTTGATCAAATAAATGCAGCTTTAAAAAAAAAAAGAGACTCATTTCATTCTGTTGCCGACTCTACTCTGAACAAGTATACTAGCACATCAGACTTTTCACATTAGTTCAGCTAAAGCTATTGACAGCGTCAGTGTTTGTCAGTGTTTTTAAAACTAGGTTACACAGAACTTTAATGAATCTTAATAATGGAGGTCATCAGACATTATTTAATTTTGCTGGCCTTTCCACCTCATCATTAAACTCCTTACTGCCATACCTCGACCGCTAACAGTGAGAAATGTATTTTTCTTCTGGAAGATGCTGGTCATAATTGACGGTCTAGCCTTCTCCCCAGGTTTCCATGAGCTGAAGGTGGAACTACTTACAGTTGTGGTCACCCATGTTAACTCACACCACATGGCTTAGAGGACAATCAGGAGGATGAAGCAGAGGAGGGGTGCGGTTACACCTTAACCAGTTTGCGCTGCTGCAGGGCCAAACCCACAGGCGGAATGAGTGCAAATACATGGTGAATGACAGAGAAAACAAACTGAGAGAAAGAGGGTGACACAGTATTTGGGCAGTCAGAGTGCAGAGGCTGCTTAATAAGATGTGGCGGTCAAGTGTAAACACAGCATTTACACTCTACTCGAAAAAAGTGACTATACCGTCCCAGATGTTTAAACGAGCTTGTTTTGGAAGCACGACAGAAGCATGATTTTATTTAGAAGAGTTCAGGACTCTTAAGCGTTAAAGATTCGCTTTAAATGTTGAGTGTTGAGAGCAATGTTTTGAATCAAACACTGTATGGGAATTCACACATACAGCAATTTGCACTGACAAAGAAACTAGAAGTTGTGTGATGTACAGTGACATGAGCCGCGTTGACTACTGTATTGTATAAAGATGTATTTTTGTTGTAAGAAATACTGTGTAAAATATTAAATGAAAAATATTTACATTTGATAATAATTACTTTACCACACCCCCATTTGTACTGTGAAAAATACAAATATTACAAGAAAGTGCAAACGGTCCTTATAGAACAGAATGAAACAGTAATAATGTCAAATTTCTATTTATTTTATGTTCTCTTTATTTATTATAATTTATTTCAAAATCATTTAAAATTTTTCCTTGGAATGTTTTCTAATAGGGCCCTGGACAACAGTCAGATAATATTATGCATCGTATTTTGCTGCAGTTGATACACACACATTTCCTTTCAGAATGGATTTTGAAATAAATATTCTTTGTCAAGTAATCATTACCTCTTATTTCCATACTATACCTAATTCTCAAAAGCAATGCCTAATTGTGCAGCCCATCAATAATGTTAGGGCATCCAACTGTGCGAACGGCCACTACAACCAACAATATAGCCGCTCTGTGACCTCCAGCACTGTGTATGCGAACGCCCCATCAAAGTGCCTCTTACTATAACATATAACACTCACAACTTATTCTATTGTATTTGTATTTCCACAGTATAAAGTTGCTGTTGGAAGAAAAGTGAATCTGAAATACAGACATCCTCAACACTGTACTGCTGTATGTTCCTAAATGTATTTTAGGATGCAATTTCAAATTTTCCTTTCTCTTTGGAGTGTTACAAGCTGTTCGTGCATAGATAAGATCCCTAAAGTTTCAAAGACTAAAGTCTCAAACCCAAAGAGACATTCTTTATAAAAGTTAAGACTTGTCCACGCCCTCCTAAAACACCTCGTTTAAACACGCCCCCACGTCTACGTCACTGTGTGGGAAGATTTGCATAACACCGCCCAAATATTCACACAAAGAAAGAAGGCGTAACTTTTATTCTCGCTGTAGTATTGTTGTTGCCGCCGCCACCATGTCGTGAAGGCGCTGTGTGTTTTGTTGTGAAAGCGAAACTACTTTGTTTGGTCTTCCAAAAGAGGATGATATCCGCTTCGTCATGCCTAGAGCTGATCCGTGCTGGTCGCTGAGGAAATACATCAACTTCGCGCTGTGGATCGCCGGATCGGCTTTCATCGTGGACGAAGTTGAGTCCAGACTGGGGTCGTCACATGTGGTTGCCGCTAGGGCTGTCGCGATAACCGCAATATTGTAATACCGCGCTATTGACGAGCAAACCGCAGAGGAAGGAAAGCAACCACAGAAACTGCGGCAACCGCAGTGTTCACGTTTTTTTTTTTCATAAGGCTGTGGCCTTCTTTCTGTCTTTAGAATTCTTTCGTTTTTCAAATTGGAAAAAGGATTTTCTTATTGCTTGTTTTCATTTGATACTTTAGAATTTTTTTGTATCTTTTGTTTTTTAAATTGGAAAAGGCATGTTCTTATTGCGGTTTGGCATTTAACAATAAACAAAAATGTTTTAAAACGTGTCTCTCTGTCAGTTAAAAAGCAACAATATATGCTACATAATAACGCAACAATAGAGCTTTGTATGCAGTAAAATCAGGATAAATAAGGTTTGTAAAAAAAAAAAAAAGCGCGGTAAAACCGCGTATCACGCTATTGAGCCACCCATAATAACCGCAAGGGAAATTTCCTAACCGCGACAGCCCTAGTTGCCGCAAGCCCACTGTCCACTCCTTCATCGAATCCGCCGGCTGTTCCTCACTCTAGCCCGCCGGCCTCCGTTCACTCAAGCCCGCCATGTGTGACGCTGTGTGTTTCGTTGTGAAAGCGAAACTACTTTGTTTGGCCTTCCAAAAGAGGACACAACTAGAAATCAGTGGTTAAGTTGTATTTACAACACTGTTCCAGAACAGTTCAACCCAAATATTCAGATGTGTGCAGCGCATTTT
>NW_015506039.1:446978-454440 GCF_001515645.1 Sinocyclocheilus grahami | reverse complement strand
TGGCATTTCTGACTCACAGCCTGTAAGTACGTTTTTTATATTTAAAGAATTTGCCACTGACGATTCAAACGCGAGTTTTGAGCAGTGTAGAGTAGCGCTTGTTGTTTGTCGTTTCTCCGATCACAAATGCAGACATGGTTTTATGTTTACGTGGCGCGGTACGCAACGCAATGTGTAAAAAGACAGTATAAGTCTCGTTTGTAATGGGTTTTATTGGTGTTGTCTCATTGCACCGGTACACGGACGACATCACAGTATGGTAAGGGGCGTAACATTTCCGTCACACGCTTGAGGCATTCGGCCAATCACAACGCACTGAATAGCTGGCCAATCAGCGTACACCTCGCTTTTCAGACCGATGAGCTTTGTAAAAATTGACGCGTTTCAGAAAGGCGGGACATAGAGGACAAACAATAATGTACAGTATGTGGAAAATAATGTGTTTTTTTAACCTTAAACCACATAAACACATTGCATTACACCAAATACACAACATAATGTTCTTTTTAGCAACGTCATATGACCCCTTTAAATGCCACGAAACAAGTGTCTCAGACCCAATACTTCCCTTCTTTCATCAATTTCTGGCTAATACACAACAGTAAATGGATGAAGGTCAAGTATGCATACAATTTCTGTAGCTCATCAGCTGCTGTGAGGTGCACTGGTGTGACGCCAGCTTGTTTTGGTTAGTACCTGTGTAAATCTGGGACCTCCGCCAGTGCCTCATATTCCAGAGTTTTCCTCCCAGGCCAACAGCTCATAAAGCTGTCAGTGCACTTGTAGTCCTGGTCACCTTTGCCACGATTTAAGTCAGCAAATTTCCTCCATCTTGCCTCACTCGCACTCACATCACTCTTGTACACACGACCTCAGACATGACGTGCAACGTGCAGCTCATGACAGGCAGGTTACTTTACTGCTGTAAAAAGAAAGAGATTATATTAAAAATAGCAAAATACTTATACATTTATGTATATTCATAAATATGAGTAATGAATGGGTCATTTAAAGCATAAAAAACAGGACGTCCAGCAACCGTTGCCTGAATCTCTTGTGTTCATCACTGACATGCTTCTGAGGATGTTA
Source organism: Sinocyclocheilus grahami (assembly GCF_001515645.1). Taxonomy (NCBI): domain Eukaryota; kingdom Metazoa; phylum Chordata; class Actinopteri; order Cypriniformes; family Cyprinidae; genus Sinocyclocheilus; species Sinocyclocheilus grahami. Next base: position 453,351 of record NW_015506039.1, on the reverse strand, counting down.
TTCCCAAACAATGTAACAATCATTTTTAGTGTCGGAATGGCTCAACTGAGTGCATCTGCCACAGCAACTAGAACAATATCACTTTAAGATTTGTACCATCGTCATACTCGTTCAGACAGGAATAATTAGACTTATTTTGTTGTTTGTACTGTTTCAAATGTTTCCTTCAGTATGACTTCAATGCAGATAACTGGCTTGTGCATGTTTTGAGTTTTAATCTTTGTGAAATTATTTCCCAGGGGTCAACATCCTTACTGGGAGGAAAGGCGGTGTGAAGCAAATATCAAAATGTGAGTTTTCCATAACCAATAGACAGAACAAAAATAAAAGGATATGGTGTCACATCCACTCCTCAAAGAATATAAAGGGTAATAAAGCACTGCAAAGTTATACTTAGACCCATTATTGCTGAAAAATAAAGGATTTACTTGATTTCTTTTTCACAAGTTCTTATACAACTTTCAAAAATGTAATTCAAATTGATGCAGCTTTACCAGATTTTTTAAATGACCAAACATCGCAGGTGAGTTAGATTAATGCATTTCAGTTCAAATAGGTCAATAGGCCTTCACTAAAACAAAGGCTGCATCTGAATATGCATTCTTCCTTATTAATACTAAAACAGTGTGTGAAATAAGTGGCAAAACAGTTGCCCAGATGACCTACTACTTCTGGCGAGATTCTGAAGTGTGCATCCATTGGACATTTCGCTGTCCCATGAGGCCACGGCAGAGGAGTTGTGAGTAAAAGTGACATAATTGACTCTGTAGGTCACATGACATGACATTCATACTAAATAGAACAATCTGTTTTTCAGGTCGTTAAAGCAGAACTATGTAACTTTTGGCGCTCTAGCGGTTAATAAACAGAACTGCACACATCCCGCGGAAGAACATTCAAACGGGAGCTACTTCTCTAAGTTTAGGTCCATGGCGATTCACGCAGGTATGTGTTACTCCGCAGCGGTGACGACCCGACCAGCCTACAATAGTCCAAATATAAATTCTTATTATAAGTGCACCGTAGTGATTCGGAACAAGACAAAAACTCGGTTTGGAAGATGAATTCATGATGTACTCGCTCATTATATACATTTTGCAAATGTTATTGTTGACTTTGTTGTCTTGGTTAGTAACTCATTGTATTGTGCACATACTAGTGTTAAGTTCTATGTGTGCTGTTGTAGAAATTAGATTTTTTTTCACAAGTATTTAAGTGTTGTTGTCCATAATTTCAGATAAGCACTTTGCTTATCACAAACATTCCCATAGAAAACAAAAACTCAAGAAATGCATACTCCTATACATTCTACAGTGTACAGTACAAGTAATAAAGCTCACAAAAGGTCAAAATGATGGGAGTTTAGATCCCATGACACTTCAGCTACTATCTACTTCATTAGTATGGTAATTGTTTTGACCTCAAAATTTCCCCATTAGAAAAATGATCAGGCCATTAGCAGATGTCAACAGTGCTTTATGTCTTATAATTGTCATTACTGGTTGGCCTGCAATGTGCAAATTTGGATTTTACCGTTTGGATCATTCAAACAGTTTAAAGGGCGTCAAGTATTTTCTGCAAGATCTTGCATCAGATTCATCCTTACATTACATATTTCTCCCAAATGCATGTTATAAATCTTTAACCTAAACATTTATAGCAATGCTAGGATTGAACTAGCTATGAGCTAGAAAAATGTATAGGGATGTTAGTTATACCGTTCCTTACAACTCACAAAAAATTAAATAATAATAATAATAAAATAATTGCTCTTTTCCCGAGAAATGCAGCACATGAAGTGAGGGTTTTAGAGTCTCTGTGACGGAAGGAGAGACAGCCCTTGTCAGGGTTCCAGATTCTGATAGCACACAAACATCTCTATTCACAGAACATTTCAGTGGAGTCATCTGTTTTACTGGAGATTGACTTGTGTGTGTGTGTGTGTGTGTCAGAAGAAAAAAAAGGACGTTTCAGTGTGATCCTAGCTGTAATGGGCTACCAAAACACATGTGTCTTTGTGTTAGCTGCCCAAGTCACTTGATGAGACTGGAGACTATTTTTTTGAGTGCACCAAAAATGTCAGATGCATTTTTACATGCTTCTGACATTCTGAAACGTCAGGAAAAGTGCCTTTCACATGGTTCTATTATCATTTAAAGTGAAATAAAACACATATGGCATTGTATAAAATCATCACATAGTCATATGTTAAGTTACTCAAAGGTTTAGCTTATCTTGAGATATGTAATGCATGCAAAAACAGGCTTTTTTTTAAATCCAGACTGTAAACTAGTTGAATTGCGATTTTAAAACTTTCTTGTGATTCAACTTTAAGTTCCGATTTAACACTTTAAGGTGCTGTAACCAATGTCCAAAGTTGACTTTTTGTCACACCTGCAAATAATTTTTACAGACTACAATACTGTATTTTGCATAATTTTCACACTAATACATTAATTTTAACCTAATGACAAAGGAATTATTTAGGACTTTTCAGTCTAACGGCAAACAGTGCTGGTTATTGTGTCATTCACAGGATAGCCAGTCTCTCAGGGAAATGTCATCTCTCACAAAAACAACCCAACCCTTTGTGAATTTATTCTCTTAGATTTACTTTCATCAGGAATGGGTACATGGAGACAATTTTGAAGACATAATAATAAAGATGTATCATTCCTGACTTGTTTTATTTAATTTTATATTAATATTCAGATTAATTTTTTTCACAGACACTCACTGGAGGTCCCCAGACCTGGGGTTTAAAACCCCACCAGACTTGCCCCAGAAGAAGACTTTCATCTAAAGCAACTTGCACATTTATCATAGTTTGATTATTAAGTAAATCATGAAACTTATGTCCAATAAAACAACAACAACAAGGGTCAGATTACCGTTATTACATTGCAAGAATTCAAAGCAACCAGTATTTTGCCTTTTTTTTTATTTTTTTTTTTATTTGTGCTAGGGGACGGGGTAATAGCTCAGATTGTTCTGGTTCCTCACTGGCATCTTTGTACATTATATCCTTTCTGACCACTAACCTCTTTAGAAAAGGTTACCGAGGCCGTGCCATGACCCCAACCTTTTCAAATCAGGTACGGGTCCAATTGTTGAAGCAGCCCATCAAAAGCAAACTCACTAATCAACTCTGATACAGCCTCTTCATAACTCATTAGAGAGGTCATTGGGAATTCCCTTAATGAGTTTTAAATCCTGTTGTGTGGCAACATAGCTGAAGAGTGAGATGAGGACTGAATAGCCTGTGTGGAGGACTGGAGTGATGGAAGGCGTGAGTGAAGTGGAGAGCACTGAGGTAAAGAATATGATTAAACAGAGTGACAGCTGGAATCACATCACTGAAGTTAACTAGACGAGAGGAGCTTGGCAAGGTAGCTCAGCTAGTGAGACAGTGAGGTTGAGTTGCTGTAGTTAACACTTCTGTCAGGTCACTGCTCATGGAGACACTCTGTGGTGAATGGCTGCAGGCTATGTTTATGGTATAGGAGTTAAATAGTGTTAAAATATGAACTGCTGACAGTAAGGTCTGTTAGTAAGGTTATAAAAAATCTGAGGAGAGAAAGAGGATAAACGCCTCTACATAAAGTTGCCAGTAATGAAGATTAAAGAGGAGGATATTAGCAAAATATATACAGTATAGCCCACAGAAGTATTTTATACACTTATATTTCACAATGTTTGTATGTAATTGCATTAATAAAATATCAAACCAAATGGCAATTAATTCAAAAATAAAGACTGTATAAGCACATTGGTTTCATATCTTGTTATCTAATGGAATGGAATTTATCGAGTTTTATTTGTGGCTTAACTATTAACATATTTTTAGGCCATTATATGCATTCAAACATATAGGGAACATAATAGAACTAAATTAACAATTAAAAATAATAAATATAAATATGGTAAATATTTACAATAAGGTTGCATTAGTTAATGTAATGTATTAACTAACATGAACAAACAATTAACAATACAATTTTTAAAAATAAAAAAAATAAATGTCTGTTAAGACACTGTGTCCTGTTTGGGTGTTCAGTGCAATCATTTAACCATTGTATTTCCTCATTCAGCAAACCACACCTGGGGAAACAACCTGATGTTGTCACTTCTTCTCTGAGGTCAACACTGGTGCAACATCCTTTTGACTACATAAAACATGTAAACAATTACTTTAAATAAATGGTAAACACTTTGCTCTAAATTAATCAATAGATATGACATATTGCTAATTAAAAACATATGAAGCTAATTACATTGATAGGATGACCCTCCCAAAGTTTAATGAAGGACAGCCTTTACTTGCTATATGTGTCGTGTGAAATGTTCAAGCACTTCCTTTTGCTGTAAAGATGTTGATTCCTAGTTTGAAACATTTCAGAAGAATGCAACTTGATAGGGTGTCCTCTTTGCAAAACACCTAGAATTTTTAAGACTGTTGCTAAACGAAAAGGCCAATTAGTGAATTGTGAATAACGTTTTTCTAGTGAGAAACTGAGCTGCAGTTCAGTAAGTGAGTCAAATGTTCATTCAGTAACTGCTCTGATTCAGTGTGTTCATTAAGTTGAAATTCGTCAGACTGATTCAAATAGGTTTTCAAATAGGAACTTATTTTTGACTAATCATTTGATTTTCTTATTAAATATCTGGACTGAATTGGTCGCGTTGAATGTTTGTTTATATATGCAGCAGACGACAAGGACAACTCAATCGAAAGAAGTGGTATACAGTCTTTTTTAAATATCTAATTTTAATAATCATCTCACCACCCCTGGAGGGATGAAGGCCGTCTCTTTTCAACAGGTCAGGTCTGCCCCAAAAACTCATTCAATTGTCGATGAAACCTGTTATTCTGCGGACACCACTTAGACATCCAGCCATTGAGTGACGACAGTCTGCTATATATCTCGTCGCCAAAGTAAGCAGGGAGGGGACCAGAGCATTTTACAGTGTCTGACATTGCACTTGCAAGTAGTTCACACACCTCTTTAATGTTATTTTTAGTGATATCCAACTGGCGAAGTTGAACATCCTTAGTGCCGACGTTTAATAACAATCTTAGGCCTAAGACACACTAGACCAGGGATTCTCAAATCTGGCCCACGAGATCCACTTTCCTGCAGAGTTTAGCTCTAACCCTAATCAAACACACCTGAGCATGCTAATCAGTGTCTTCAGAATAATTATAAAATAGGCTTGTTTGAGATGCGCCTCGCCTTGCCTGAAATGTAGGTGAGAGTAGGCGGCTGCAGTGAGGGGAGGAGTGAAATAAGCGCAGTCAAGACGGACAGTTCTGACCTCTCGAAGTGGATCCAACCAACCAGATCAAAGGCAGATATCGCCTTATTCACACGTACATGCTGTGTTGCTAATAAACATGACATAATTTCAGTTCTATTGCTTTTATATGAAAATAAATATGATGAACAAGACACTCAAAGTGCTTGCTATTTAATTCCATACGAAAGGTGTATTTATCATCCATTTTTACTTTAATACAAACATGTAATTTATATTTTTATAGAAATATGACAATCACATTATCTCACACAAAGATCGCACTGTCATAGTGTTTGGGAACATTCATGCATAATTTAAATCCATAATCACATGAAATCAGATAAAAAAATTTAATATTTTAGAAGAGAACCGCAGCATCACAGTTGTTTGAACCAATGAGCATTAAGCTGTGTCATCAGTCAGTCGTTTCCCATCATGCTTTTGATCAGCGCAGTCGGTGGAGAGCAACTGCGCTCGACTGCACAATCCGACACAGCCGCCTCGCCGTCGTGAGAGTTTTTTTACACACGTCAGCATGACATCAGAGCAAGTCAGAGGTAAGTCGGACACTTTTCTAATGCCGAGTTCACACTGCACGATTTTCAAACTCGTCAGATTGCCGTTGTTTTCACATTGCGTGACTATCTGGGGTAGAATTCAGTTGCTGCTGTGTTCACATTGCACGATGGATCGGTGACAGGGGGTTTCACACTGCATGACTTCACAATAGGAAGAATCGCCGACAGCTCTGTCTGGTCCGCAAACTACGTTTCACAACAAAACACAGGCGAGAAGTGATAAGGAAATAACGCGAGAACCCGAGTGCGTCAGAGTTCTCCAGCGAGACTGTAATTATTCAAATATATATCTATATAGCCCGCAAATTGCCTGTGAGCTGATTTCCAGCTACAAGGAGAAAAAGGAAAAACAGATGATGCAGGAGGGAGATGCAGGGAACAGGTATTGGGTGTTCTGCAAAGAGAGTTGGAGGTAAATAATTTTGCAGTAACTGTTATGCTGATGTTGTGGCTGGTCAAGCAAATGTTTGTGCTTGTTTCTGTATGATATAATTGTT
>NW_015506039.1:403967-445772 GCF_001515645.1 Sinocyclocheilus grahami | reverse complement strand
TGGGTGTTCTGCAAAGAGAGTTGGAGGTAAATAATTTTGCAGTAACTGTTATGCTGATGTTGTGGCTGGTCAAGCAAATGTTTGTGCTTGTTTCTGTATGATATAACTATTCATATATCTATTAAAATACTAATATTCTGGTCTATAACTCCTCCCCGAACTTCCCTCTGCCCTGTATCTTGGTCTCTCATTGGCTGTAGGTCATCGCCGATGTGTTTTTCAGTCAGAACTCATTTCACACAGCGTGATTGTGAATCGCCGACAGCTCCAGATATTTAGCATGGCAAATATTTCGCAGGCGTAGGCGACACATCGGCTATTCCCTCAGATTGCGTCTTTGATAATTCACACTGCGTGATTGTCACTCGCGTGAACGAGCACCGATTTGCCTCCGATGTCGGGCATTTGTCGGCGATTTCACAAAACCTGTTGGCGAGTGAAAAATCGGGCTAATATCGTGCAGTGTGAACTCGGCATAACCGGTATGCATCTCGCGGTGATCCCCGGTGATCGATTCTGCGCAGATTTTGCTCATCTCAAACAAGCCTAATCACAGGTAGGTCAGTTTGATCAGGGTTGGAGCAAAACTCTGCAGTGCATTGGGCCTCCAGGGCAAAATTTGAGGAACCCTGCACTAGACGATTTTCAAATCTTAACCGATTTTAAAACCATGGGAGACATAAAGACAGTTTCAACTGATTTTTAGCCTTATAATCATCTGAACGCGCACACTAGATAATTCGAACAGACCGCAAGACCACACGCTTGTTAATTGTAGGAATGATCTGAATTTACTTTTAGCATTAGCCATCACTTTCAGATTTGCCAAGATGTCAAACGCTCTGGCTCCTGATAAACATTGGACTATGGTGGATGGTTCTTGGTACGTTCGTACAATAGAATCGCCATTAACTAAGGCACTTCCATCAGGTTTCTCAGTGGGTGCGTCACTGAGTGGGAAGAACCTGTTTAATGTTTGAATCGGAACGCAAGAGCCATGTTTTGTCCCGCGACTATGTCGCCCTGCTGCAGGGGCTCTGCAACTGAAACCGAACAATGTACGGGACTCGCTAAGCCAGGGATAGGCAACATCGGTCCTGCGGTATCACTGTCCTACAGAGTTTAGCGCCAACCCTAATCAAACACACCTGAACCAGCTAATCAATAGGTGTGTTCGACTTAATGCGGCACTGTGCAGATCGATCGAAATCTGACTTGAAGCAGTGCATGGCATTAGAAATTTTGTCCGACTTGAGACAGCGCCGACGCCACGTCATTGTGACATATAGCATCAAAGTACCGCGAGAGCTTACTCAGTGTAGCTTTTTCAGAGCGACTGCAGGAGCACTGATGAAGACACAGCTGTTCCATTAGGCTCGTTTGAGATGCACCTAGCCTCGCCTGAAATTTAGGCGAGAGTAGGCAGCTGTAGTGAGGGGAGGAATGAAATAAGCGCAGTCAAGACGGACAGTTCTGACCTCTCGAAGCAGAACAGATATCTACGAGATCAAAGGATATTGCGTTATTCACACTCATGCGTGTGTTGCTGATAAACATATAATTTCAGCTCTGTTGCTTTTACATGAAAACAAATATGATGAACAAGACACTCAAAGTAGGCTACTTATTTATTCCATTCGAAAGATGTATTTATCATCCATTTTTACTTTACAACAGACATGTATTTTAGAAATATGAGAACAATCACATATTTCACACAGAGATCACACTGTCATAGTGTTTGGGAATATTCATGCATAATTTAAATACATAATCACATAATATCAGATAAAAAATAAAACATTTTAGAAGAGAACGCAACATCGTGGTTGTTTGAACCAATGAGCATTAAGCTGTATCCTCAGCAAGTTGTTTCTCATCGTGCTTTTGGTCAGCACAGCTGGGGGAGAGCAACTGCACAGACGACTCGCTGTCGTGAGAGATATTTGGCATGCATCAGCGTGACATTAGAGCAAGGCGGTCTGCCCTCGGACACATTTCTAACCGGCATGCCTCTTGCGGTGAGCACCTGTGCAGATTTTGCTAATCTCAAACGAGCCTACTATTGGCCGAATTCACCACATGACAACGATGACTTGTGTTTCTGGTTTATTCTAACAACTTCAATTACAATATCTTTGTTTTTAGAACAGTGAAAGCTTTTTTTACTGTAGTTACAATGTTATGAGTCACGTTTATCAAAAAAAAAACATTATAAAAACATTTACCCCTACTTTATTGGTATTTAAATAAATAGTATATGTTTAAAAATAATAATAATAATAATAATAACAACAATAATGCACTTACCTTCATGTCGCTCTATAATTTTAATTTTAATTTTACACTAGAGGAAGCCTCTTGTTAAGTTCATATTGTAGAACATAATACAGAACTTTGCACAGTCAAAACTAATCAAGTCTAGCCGTTTTCAAGGATTTATCAATCTGGACCATTTAAAAGATGATTAATTAATTCAAATGTGCTCTGATTTCAGAGTTGCTAGTTGATAGAGCCTTCGTGTCATCTCACTCCACAATAATTCACGTTTTGAGAGTTGAGTCACTCTCACACACTTTAACTTATATTTAGGCGTCTCTCTGTTGAGCCCTCGTGATAAGCGCAGCTGTCAACGTTTACATCAGCCCCAGCACCTCTGCAGTGTGTGTGTGTGTGTGTGTAACCTTGTGATGACTGATTGGATGCAGTATGCATACTTGGGCTTGTTTGTTAAACAATTAGCCTATGCAATTTATATGTTTCAAACTGACCCCAAACCAGCCCAAATTTTGTCCACCCACCCAAGCCAATTTTTACCCGCACAATCAAATTCAAAACCGCCCAATCTGGCAACACTGTTTGAAACAGTCCTGAGAAATAGTGGCCTTCAGGTGCAGTACACGACCAGGCAGGAACAGTGCAAGTTTGATGAACTTTCTCACATTTACTGTATTTATCACAAAATAACATACACAGGTGTACTCCTCATTATATGCCCCCTGTGGATATGTGTGTGTGATTTATGTTTTATCGGAGATTTGGTAAAACTTCTGTCCTGGCTGGGTCTTTTTGTGTTCATGTCTGAATGTTTGTTTGCTTTCTCATTTCAATAGTTTATTATCTAATTTATGAAAGGATATATTTCCTATATATATATATATATATATATATGTATGTGTGTGTGTGTGAGTATGTGTATATGCTTCCATGCACGCAGATAAAGAGCAGTTTAGCCTTGCGTTGTCCAAAACTAAAGGTTTAAATGCAGAATTTTTTGAATATTCTGAAACTGTGACAGTGTAAAGCTGTTAATATGATCATGCTTCGGTTCATAATTCAAAAGAATGTAATGGGACCTTAAGACATTGTAGTAATTATAGTAGAAACTTAAGTAAATAATACAAGTTATTGTTTTTATTGTGAGTTCAGTTTTTCCCATAAGAAATACTGTTTTCCATAGAATGAAAATGCAGGGTGATCATTGGCTCAAAATAGCAAAACTTGATTAATTATAAGAATTTATATGAGATAAGAATTTGATCTCAGCCCCTTGCATGCTAAATACAATTGCAGTAGACCAACTAGAGTGTCATGACTAACAGTCCCAGGAAGAAGTGCCAGAATGGTCACTGGTGCCCCCTCAAAAAAAAAAAAAAATTTAGTGCCTGATGTCCCTGATTACAGTTGTGATTATTTTTCATAACGTTGCCTTCATATCTCACAACTGTAACTTTATTTCTCTCAATTATGACTATTTATATCTATTTATTTATGATTATTTAACAAACCCATATGTTGTTTATTTTAAGCTTTCTCACAATTAGCTTTTTATTATTTGTATTATGTATTCTGGGACTTCAATGAATGTCAGATGAGGTTTTTGATTGGGAGAAAAACGTGCTGTTTTGGCCCTTATTTATATATTTATTTTATATTATTGGATAAGGCAAATGTATTATATATGCTTCGTGATATGCATTGGCAAAGAAAAAATGTTTTATGGTAAACCAAGCCAGTTTGTCACTTCTGTCATAATAATGGCATACAGTTGAGCGTGTGGGAGTCGCAGCACACCCACTTTTTGTTTAGCATGTTTATTTCCCACAACCTGCTCTTGACACATGTGAACAAGCTTATTTTTTTTTATTTCGAGTTGTTATTATTTCCGGTTGTGTTTAATCAGGCACTCCCTATTTCAGAATTTCCCCCCCACTGCTATTGATATTATTGATTGTCTCTACCATAACATACATCTCAAACAGGGATGAAAGTTCCTGCAGGCAAGATTAAAAGGATCGCTTGATTTGACGTGCTGGAGAAACACCTATGAAACAAATAATTTATGATGGCTGCTTCCTCCTTGTTACTTTCATCTCACAAAAGAAAACATCAGTAATAGTTTCCCTTTCCGACCACTCAGTGACTATTCACCCGGGCTCCTGGACTGATGTGGACTTTCCAGACACAAAAGACGGTCCTGGCGTGCAGTCAAGGTGCCTCCCTCCATGTAGAGTTTTCATAGCCATAATTGTTACTTAAAATATGCTTTTTCTGAGTGAAGGGAAATGGCTCAACTATTACTGTCAGTGTTTTTTTTTTTATGTGTTTCATTGCTGTAAATCAGGGGGTGGTTTCACATTCCATCCTTGTGTTTTTAGACAGGAAGTGTAACAGACAAGAGAGGCCGTTTTGAGCTGTTGTGTAAACACATTATTTACCTTGTAATTTATGGAAACATGCTTTTGTCTTTAACGAAGAGCAATTATCTGAATACTGTACTCTTGAGATGCTGATCCACATTGCAATATATTTACCTTATGCATTCATCACTATGAAAAGTACAGTAGGTTTGTTGCTTCAAAAGTTTGGAATCAGTAACATTTTATTTGAAGGAAATTAATACTTTTATTAAGTAAGGATGCATTAAATTGATCAAAAGTGACAATAAAGACATTTATAATGCTGCAAAAAATTGTTTCCAATGCTAAAAATGTTGTTCTTTTGAACTTTCTGTTCATCAAAGAATCCTGTCAAAAAGTATCACAGTTTCCACAAAAATATTAAGCAGCACACCTGTTTTCAACAAAATAATAAGAAATGTTTATTGAACAGCAAATAAGCATATTCGAATATTTTCTGAAGGATCATATGACACTGAAGACTGAAGTAATGGCTGCTGAAATTCAGCTTTGCCATTACAGGAATAAATTGCATTTTAAAAATATATTAAAAACAGTTATTTTAAATTGTAATAATATTAAAAAAATATAACTGCCTTTACTGTATTTTTGATTTTTTACTTTTTCAAAAACATAAAAAAAAATCTTACTCATCCCAAAATTTCTGAACGGTAGTGAACAGTTCCTGCCCATTTGAAAAAAAAAGGATTCTGATCGTATTTCACCCTTAAAAGATATCCTCCATGACACTACAGTCCTTTCCTTCCCAAACCAATGTACTAAATCAAAAATTTCATTCTTTGCTATGGGCGTGTGTGCTGCGTATAACTCCATTAGCCACCAGTCGTGACAGTGTCTCTCATATGGGAAGAAGAATAACAAGAAGAATTTTTCCCCCCCGCTATCACACATGGCCATGAAAACCACCGCTCGAGGGCTCTGTCCCAATCTAAACACATTTTGTCATAACTGAAAGCCTCTACCTTTTCTGCAGATACATGGTGTAGCGTTTCCAAACTGCGGCTGAACGCTTTGTCAACATTGTCTGTTATAACAAGAGACTACGGTGGGAGGTTAGGGAGCTGTGTACTCAGGCATGGCTCGGTTTCCCCCTCACTAAAGGCTCTGGCCGTGAGTGATGAGTACCCAGTCATACATACCAGACTCTTCATCTTTGATTTGTTGTCCCAGCAACCTGGCACCTCCAAGCCAACCCACCAGACTCCTTTTTTTGATCCACACCGCCAACAAAAACCATAATCATTCGACAAGCTGCTGTTCCCAACATTCCCCAAAACCTCCCATTATACACTCTCTGCTGTGCCAGCTATCGGAAATCTAGAGATTTTCATTTTTACTTCTTCTTTTGGAGAAATGAAAGAATCCCCAAATAATTTAAGCATAGAAATGTAAAGAAACCAAAAATGAGGAATAGATGCACAAAAGAATGCAGAATGGTCACTGTGACCTTCTAAACAGTGTATTGGCCATCAGTAATGAAAATATGTGTATTTTTTATATAAATAATGTAAATAATAAGTATTTATTTATTTGGAATATGACATGTTTTCAAGCCATTGTGACATTTTCTTGACAAAGTGCTGGTTCATCTGACTGTTATATTATTAACCAGTTCCCTTTTTTTAGAACAAAGAAATAACAGAGAATGCTGACAGTTAGGTTTCCATGTCACAAAAGTCAAAAGGTAAGTACAATGCATTTGCAAAATCTCTCTCACTCTTTTTTTATCATTTACTAATAATTTGGATAATCTACAAATAAGCCAAATTAATTTGAAACTGTCTGGAGCTAATTTGGGTGATTCATTTGAATAATATTTTAACAATTGTTTCACTTTGTGTTATGTGTTCAAACTTTTTCCAGCAAAATGTCAACTTTGCATCCCTCTACTTTCTGTTGTGCCTGATGCTGTCATATTTTCTCATATCAGAGGTAAGTCAGTTGCACTTCTTAGTAGCACGTATTAGTAATGAACTCGCAACTTTCTATTTGGCGCCAGTGACTTGAATGAAGTCTTATAAACTTCAGAGCATGTAGTAAAATCTCATGGAAAATAGATACGTTCACACTTTATTTACTAATATGTACTTTTAAAGTACTAAAATGTAGCTTTAAGGTACTAAAATGTACCATTTAGGTTTAAACAAGGTACAAATATGTACCTTTTAACTTTTGTACCTTAGGATACCGACCCAGTGACAGCTTTGTACCTTTTTTTTCTGAGAGTGTAGGCTACCCTTACTGTCAAACGGGCAATGGAGTCGCAATGAAAAAGATCTCTGCAGGATAAGATCCAAAAACCACAGGAGGCCAAGAACACAACCCTGAAATGATCCCTCAAGATCAGCTTAGTTTTCTAGACAAACAGTTTGAGTGACGAGATCCAGCGTGCAGTTCTCTAAAAGATTGGCACAGCCCTCATCATCTGACCAATTTCTAGGGTGGTTTTGTTCAGCAAAAGTGTTTAGTCATAATGGGTGTGCATTCCGGAAGGTAGTGTCAGAACTTTCAGATTTTATAACAGTACCTTCCATTTGCATACTCGTCAAAATGGAGGATTATGTTATTAGAGAAGAGGCTTCATATGATGTATCATTAAAAACCTGTAACCTAGGGCATTCAATCATTCAGGCATGTAGCATTATGCCAATATTCTACGCTTCTAAATCTCACACAAGCTATAGCTGTCCGTGGCACCACGTCACGGAGTGAAATTTCATTACTGTAATGAAACGAGCTGGGTCAACAGAAGATGACTCCCGCTTCAGTATGAGCATAAATTTTTTTTTTTGGTTTTTGAAATTGGCCAGGCAGTTCCAGACACAAACACATTTGTAGCTGGGCCCGATGACAGAAGTAGCTGTGGCTTCTAGCTGTATGTTAACACAATAGCCTTAACACTTTGGCCGGATTCTGGATGGGTCCCTGGAGAACAGCTCTGCTTTTTAAAGGTAAGTAATATGTATCCAGAAAATCAGCCATAAAGGCGTCCCTTTTCCCTCCCACAAAAGCCGCCTTGGCCGTTGTCAGTTGCGGCATTAGTTTACTTTGGCTCAATCCGTGGGGTTTTCAGTTAAAATGGAACACCTGACCCAGGATGACTGGTAATGTGACCCTAGTTTAAGCCAGGAACACTGATATCATAGGGTGTTTAACAGTTGTGTAAAGGTTGTGGATTAGCTATGCTTGTAGAAGCTCATATCAGAAGAACATTTCATTGTAAAAGTACAATGTGTCGATGTCCATGAAGTGTACTGAAACTATACAATTGTGAGGAAATCCTGGACCTGGTGTGGTCTTCATTTTTGTTCATTGCACATACCAATTCTACATGTGTTTTTGTGGGTGTATATAAGTACTGCACACGTATGTATGTATGTATGTATGTATGTATGTATGTATGTATGTATGTATGTATGTAAGATAAAAAAGTAGTTTTATTCAGCAAGGACACATTAAATTAAAATGGAAGTAAATATATTAAAGCATATTACAATTTAAAATGCATCAGTTTTAAGAGTTCAAGCAAAGTTCGATAGTAGATAGTGCATCTCGGGGTTCTGGTGCTAGGTCAAGGTGCTCTCTGGTCTAGGGTTTATAACAGTCCATCAAAGAATACTTCAGAATGACCATGGCACTCTTGTGAATTAAAAAGCCTATATTATCAAATGGATACATACATCCAAGAAATAAAACAACTCAGTTTTAACGGTTACTTTAAATTGTAATAAATATTTCACAATACTGTTTTAACTGTATTTTTCATCAGCTATATACATTTATCATATATTATACAAATATATAATAATTATGTTAATGTAAAGCCACAGGAGCAGTCCCAGGTATCACAACGAGGAATGCTGTTTGTAACTGTTCTGGAAAACAGCTGAGAGGAACACAGCGGAGGACATGAGACATTTGAAAGGCTATCTTAAGTGGTGATGGGGAGGTGGAGCTTCCAGGAAGATAGACATAAACCAAAGCATCGCTGACGGCATTAACATGACCTGCCACAGCATCGCAGTTTTAAGGTTTATTCTAAGCTGAAATTACACATAACACACACACACACACACACACACAAGATGACATACACTCTTACAAATATGTCCACTGTGCAAACATATTTGCTGTTATGTTGAAAATTGCTCTAAACTTGACAGTGAAACACTTCCTTTTTTCCTTGTACTTTTTTGCACTTAAATTCTGAAGTCTTCTGTTCCCTTTGAGAGCTAAAGTAAAGTCATAATACTTGAGCTACGAGTGCTCTCACTCCGAGCCAACATCTCTAAGTGTTACATATTTGTGGTTGCACTGGAAAACCACAATTTATGAAATTTGTTGAATTACTGAATGTTGAGTATTTGTCAACTTAGTTAAGTAAATCTCAGACTGCCAGTGACCAAAGTCCAGACCTGAAGCAAGAACAAGTGTAGTTATTTAATTAGCACAGTTAACAAAAGTTGTATCCTAGGTCAAATCTATACTGAAGTTATTAGGATTTTTAATTATATACTGTATACAGTCAAACCACAATTTATTCAGACTCCTTCAACATTTCACACATTATCACAGTTTATTCGGTATAGTTTAGAAAATGGTTATAAAATATGACAAGAATAAAGTGTCTGAATCATTTTTGGTCCCAAATTTTTATCAATTTTACTGGTAGTCCTCTGTATGAAGATTTTTTGGGTATAATATGCCATGTTATAATATGTCATAATAAGTTTACTTTATTTTGCTATCCTCACTTACATAAATTAACTATAGTGTCCTGCACCCACTAATAATAAAGAAAAAAAAATCTAAAATGATATCTGGTGTCTGAATGATTTTTGGTTTGACTGTATATTTTTGTTTTTGTGTCAGGAACAGTACCTTAGAATGAATGCAACAGTTTTGTTCTGTTGCTAGAGAAAATATTGAAATGTTTTGTTATTTAGATGTTTTATGTGTGTTCCCCAGAAAATATAACAGCAAATGGATTTGGAAGAACATAACATGATGAGAGACATGATGGTGAGTTCAGCTATTACATCACAGCAATAAATTACATGAATTATATGCATAAATGCAGTTGAGTTTAAGAGACATATTTCAAAAACGTCTTACAGGCCCCAAACTTTTGAAAGTTAGCAAGTGATCATTCATTAACGAATGTATCAAGGAAGAATTCAAAGTGAAATAAAATGCTTACTGCAGTTGCCTGTCACAGATGAAAAACAGGATGACTGAAGCCCTCATAAATACATTGACTATGAAACCAACCGACATAACTTCACACATAATAATTCCAGTTGCTCTTTTCTCATGATAGTGTAGTATTTTTTAAGGAATATTTAGGAGCATTGCTGTAAACTGAACATTATTAGCTTATCACTTCTAACTTCTTCCCATAGTGCTCTGAGCCAGCGGCTGTGGCTCTGGTCAGTTTCAAGTGCATAACTACATTCTATCTTTCCTCTTCCCTCTTGCTCTCCCTCACTCCCTTTAGCAGTCCCTGATAACGTGACATCCTGTTTAACTCGGTCAAACTCCTCTCCGACAGACTAACCTGATGTTGTGATAGAAATAGTGTCTTATTCTTCTGTCTGCCCGACAGCGCTGTGAAACGCTCATTCATTCCCGCTTTCGTCCTCCTACACACTCCCTCGCTTATCATCTCTGCTGCTAAATCTACCTGACAGGCCCCTCACAGGTAAACCTAATCCTCTCTGCGGCCTCTCTTGCTCTCTCTCTCTCTCTCTCTCTCTCTCTCTCTCTCTCCCTCGCAGTCTTTCAGTCTCTCACTGTCTCTGTCTTTCTGTGTCTGTAATGCTTCAGACAACAGCGGGAGGGATCAAACATGCATCCTCTCCTTGTTGTGGTAGTTGGTGTGCTTTACAAAAGAGCTGACATTTCATCAAGGCAGTATTTTTTTCTGTTGTGTTGTTTTTCTAATCGTTGTGACAGGATTTTTTTTTTTACCACTCTCAGATATATTTACAGTTAACACATGAACATGACAACTGAATAAACAGATAAAGGGTCTGATGTACCGTATTTGCTGCAGTCAATGAATAGTAAAAAATATGAGACCTGTTAAAACATCCTGTGTTTTAAAGCTCGAACGTGTCAATAGATTTCTTAAGAAGGAATAATAGGCACACGTTAATATTACCATAAAACTCAATGTTCAAGATCACTGACACTTTGCATTATTCTCTGGTTAGTATCTATATGTGGTTACTTTACTACAGTACATTTTGCAATTCATTATCCATAATGCGATTCTACTAAAGAGAATAAATTACATTATGAAGACATCATTACAGCATTGCACAAGTAGGGGGAATGGTGTAAGCTTTCACTTTTGATTTTACATATCTAGGCCAATGATAAATGAGATGGGTAGTTATTTTGGGACGCCTGCTATTTAGTTTTTATTTATATTTGTGTTATGAATTATTTATATCAATACTGTTATTGTGTTTTTTATATTTCGTTTATACAGTACAAGCTCGCTATTACTCTTGGTTGAGCCACGGACACATCTTACCCCAAAGCATTTTAAGAAAAATAAAAGCTTAATTTCATAATTTATAAGTAGTCCTTAGTCAAATAGTTTAAATGGTTTACTTTGGCAGTTGTCCCCCCCCCATACATATAGTTATCTGCCAAATATTATTCACAGCTTGCTAGATAATAGAGGTGACATAGCGTACCCACTGACACATCTTACCCCTTCTTCCCCTATTTATCAAAACTTTTCTCTACTGATCACCAAAGGCTTGAACATGCCCTAGAAATCAGTCTCTGTGTAAGAAACATCAGTTTGACCTGCTGAACTGTCTGTTCAAGCACATTATGTTGAAACAAGTCACTTTGTTTGACTGTCATAGCTAAACGCATTTCCGTTGTCAGCAGGCCGCTGATAATGAGCCTCATACCTCGCCTTATTCAGCACACACACAATGCAAGCAAGGTGTTGACGGTAAATGTCCATACAAAATAGTTCAAACACTTTCCTTCACACAAACACACACACACAGAGGGTACAAAAGGGAGACTATGCACAACACACACTCTGAGTGTAGCGGGGGAGGTGATGATGGCCATGTCAGCCATGTGTACAGTAATCAGAGGCTGGTCACTTCCTGCAGACTTCCCTCTTCAGCCCACCAGGCTTCACCTCACTGTTTCCCCCAGAAGATTGGTTCTGCTGTTTCCTGCGCACCGATTAAGGGTCCAACACAGGGCCAAAGCTCACTGAAGTTGTACACTTCTTTTAGTGTCATATATGGGAAAAAGTATGGGACATGAAATCATGGGGAAAGTCACCTTCAAACTTACTTGCATTTTGTTTATGGCCTTTGTGTTTGGACCGTAAGGTGCTAATGCTTATGAAGTATTGGTTTTGCTGAGGCAGTTACAAACCTTAGTACTCAAGGGGGTGATAGGGTTACTTTCAAATGCTTTTCCTTTTAAACCATATGTGTTATTATTCAAGTGGCCAGCTAAAAACATGCTGTCTTTAACAAACTTGCTAGATTTCCTGTATCATTCTTCTCTCGAGCTCAGAGACACTGCGCACCAACACTGTCCACACACATACGCGCCAACCTACAGTTCCTATCCTTTGTCAGGCTTGTCAAGACACTTGAGTATCCGGCCTTCTTTATCGGCAAACCTGAGGGCAGCTATGACAGGCCTGAGGAAACACCAGAGACCAGCTCAAGAGTAAATTTAGCCCTGACCTGACAGCCTGTCTCTTTGTCTGCCTGACAGGAGCGCGACACTTCACTCTGGGCACCATTGATTACGATTCTGAGCTCATTGTGGCTTCTGTGTCACTTAAAGTGATATTACTCGAATTCTTCCTCTCTCAACTGTCTTCGCCTCTGCCCTTTACTGACAACAACATGAACTAAGTTTCATTAGCGCAGGTTTATTTGCTGGTTCATCTTAAAAGAGAAATAGCTTTCAAATATGAATGTGAAATTAATGTTAATTTCTCAACCTATTCATAATGACTTCCCCTGAGGTTGGCAACAGGTTACTGTAACTTTTACTTGAAACTTTTCAAAGATGGATTATGTTCTTCTTTTTTCACTTTTGCATTGAACAATAGAGTTTTGATATGCATTGTCACATTGCAAATTATGAAAGCAAAATTGATGATTCTTAGAATTTTTTTACATTCCAGTATATTTGTGGACAAATCTTAAAGCCTGCCCTTGGATACCTGTATAGTTTTGTAATCTATCTATGAGTATGTCATGATCTATAGTATCGACTGCAGCACTGAGATCACGTAAAACTAGCAATGAGACACAGCCTTGGTCTGACGCGTTTGTAATTTTAACAAGTGCAGTTTCTGTGCTATGGTGGGGCCTGAAACCTGACTGAAATTCTTCATAGAGATCATTTTTTTGCAGGAAGGAACACAATTGAGCAGACACAACTTTTTCTAAAATTTTAGACATAAAAGGAAGATTTGAGATGGGTCTGTAATTTGCCAGTTCACTAGGATCTAGTTGTGGTTTCTTAATAAGAGGCTTATAAAATGTAAAAACCAATAATTTCTTCTAAAATCAGTCATTGTTCTAATTAATAGCTCATTGGTCAGAAGCCATAGACACATGAAAAAGTAAACATTGGTAAATGAGTGATAAGAACAAAAAAATAAATAAATAAAACAAAATGTATTTATTTAATTAAATCATTTATTTTAGGAATTTCATATATACCCTTTAATTAATGGAATAGTACAGAGATTACAAGAAAAATCAATACATGAAACTAATTGTCAAAAACACTGTTGACCCCTGCTCATGTTCATGTTGCAGATTCTTTACAATCAAACAGTCTGTTCAGATGTATCAGCTACCATTGCATATTTTCCAGTAAGAGGTTTCATTACCTTTTCTGCGTAATCATGACCTTTGAAGCACACTTCAGCACTTTAGCTCATTTACCTCTGCTGAAGAATTGTTGCTGCAGGTTAAATATTTTTTCTATACTTCCTGCTGTTATGCACAAATTTGTTTTTCTCTTTGCACTGGTAATTATACTTTTTCCTCTTTTATCTTAATTCAGATGTTTATTTAGTTAGTCATTTAGTTATTTTATCATACTTATTTAATATCTCTAGAATATTTATTTAAAATAAATTGAATTTTCAATAACTTAATATAAATTTTTTTCAATAAACTTTGAAACTGAACTTTGCAGACTGTTGATGTGCTCTTGATAAAGACATCTGCTGCTTGTGTGGCTCTCCCTCACATCACTATTCTTGGTTGTCTGAATGGAGAGAACAGAAAACTCCCATCTCTCTTTCAGAACAATGAGCAAGGTTTGACTCATTGAGGTGATCACTAATGGATTGCACTGTGCCACTAAAAATATTTACAATAATTTTTTTTTTCCAAAACAGAAACTGGTTTAAATTGATATTAACTGTATTTTCATGACACAAACATATTAAATCAGACTAAAATTTAGTTATATGGAAAATAAAATAACCATGTACCAGAGATGAAAATACAAAAATGTTTATTGAATTTTCCCCCCCAGGAAAATGTGGCAGATTCACACATATTTTTTATTTATTTTTATTACATCACAGCATTCCCATTATGAATTAATTCCTGCAATCAGAACAGTACAGGTCAGTAAAAAAAAAAATATTTTTTCATTCTAGTTGCAATTATTTCATTCCAAATAAAAATGGCTTTGGATATTTTATAATAAATTTCCTATATATCATAACTTTATACTTTCAGACAAGCCTTCATAGCTAAAATGACTATGTTGCTGCCACAGTTCATGACAGAATTGTCAGCCTTTGAGTCACCAAGAATGATCAATACTCTTCTGCTTAGCAAAATACCTTGTAGTATCTTGCGTCTAGACCGCCCAACTGTAGTACCTGTCTTGTTGTTGTAACGTGCACATTCTGCATTATCCATGTTTGAGATGTCATATTTTCAAATGTAGGTGACTGCATTTTGATCTTTGTTGTTGTCACCAGATTTATTTATAATTTATTTTATTTAGAACATTTATTTTTCATCATATATTAAAAGATGATAGTTTTAGTTTGTATTTGCATATGGAACATTAAAATCAGTATTTTAAGAATTAAGATTTAGTTTACTGGATCGTTTCTATATTCTCACATTTTAAAAGTAACCATTTTTGCCAAGAAAAATCGAGTGTAGGTGTGTTGTGTCAGGTTATGTTAGGCATCCTGTCAGGGAGCTCATGATTGCGCATGTGAGTGTGTGCACGTGCGTCTGTGTGTCTGCATGCATATGTGTGTGTGTGTGTGTGTGTGTGTAAACGTGCATCTGAATGTCACCACCTGGCACGAATCACGCGGGCCCCACGGTTTGATAGACCCACAACAGGTGTGTGGAGGCACAGCAAACACCCTTGACTCCTGACAGGTGTTGAAGTTTGGGTTTCAGCCCAGACTGCACTGCATTTGCTTGTGACACTCACATTAGTCACTGAATTGCTGGCCAGACCTCTGACTCTAATAGCCAGCTAGGTATACTAATCCCTCCATGGGCCATAAATGTTAATAGCTTGCTAGGTACGGTAATCTCCAGTGGTGACATTTGGTCTACCTTAATCTGAAGATGTATTAGAGGAGGAGGGGTAGAGCGAAAAGGATGGAGGGATGGTAGAATAGATGGATGG
Source organism: Sinocyclocheilus grahami (assembly GCF_001515645.1). NCBI lineage: Eukaryota > Metazoa > Chordata > Actinopteri > Cypriniformes > Cyprinidae > Sinocyclocheilus > Sinocyclocheilus grahami. Next base: position 430,380 of record NW_015506039.1, on the reverse strand, counting down.
GTGGAATTACAGCGATCGTAGTGGGGCACAGGGAAGTAAAATGTATAATTTGGCTTAACCCACGACATCATACTCCTGTGCGTGCTGGGGGGTCCAAATCCAGTAGGCTGTGGGGCGGGGGGGTCGGTCCAAATCTGAGGCTCTATGGGTAAAAAACATAACAAGCACTAAGAGTAAAAGACATAATGCTATTTTAATGATCCTGTACAGTACAGCATTTGCTCATTTGTATGTAACGTGATGGTTGTTGTGGGAATATGACAAAAAAAAAAAAAAAAGATAATGCCAGAAATAGCTGATGTCACTATGGAAGCCCATTTCTGCCTTGGAGTAAAAAAATAAAAAGAAAGAAAGTGTCAGCTTTTTATCTCACAATTGTGACTTTATTCTCGTTATTGCAACTTTATATCTCCTAATTATGATTTTATATCTTGCAGTGGGACTTTTTATTTTCTCTTATGTTTCTATAAATTGGCTTTATACATTCCTATTTTGACTTTGTATGTCGAAATGTGACTTATCTTACAATTTACGACTTTATTTCTTGTAATTGCAACTTTTTATTTATTTATCACATCTCCTAATTACTTTTTTTAATTATTTACTTTGAGGTGGAAACAGGTTCCTATTCATTTACCATCAAGCCACTACAGCCATGTGTGTGTGTGTGTTATGTATGTATTATTCCAGTCATTTAGAGGTAAAAGCAAAAGGTTTGACCGTACAATAAAGTTACAAAAAGAAAGTGCTAGTACATAGAAATGCTGCAATTGCGTAGTCATAATGTCTGATTTATTCATGGAAACACATGCCATTTACAGGAAGGCCTCTAAACAGGAACCTGGTCAGGAAAAGAGCTGTTGCACCATATTAAAGCAGTAATCAGAACAAAAGTGAATCATACAGGGGCAAAGGTGTGCCTCCCATCTGTGTGGTCCTGATGTCTTTCAGAGAGGGTCAGGAGGTCACAGTCCTGCTGCACACTGTAAGATTCGGAATGAAAAGTCTGTTATGTTCAGATCAACAAATCACAGTATACACAATTGTATATACACCTTAATACACTCACTTTTCAATAAAAAAATGAGACCCTGGAGTTGTTTTAGATCAATCATATCAGAATGATTTATAAGCCTCTGACAAACATGGTCAAGATCATTACACAATTAATAGCCCCTTAACACTAGTCTTTTCTAAGACACGAGTGTAATCACGTCACAGAAACTCATCCAAAAGCACTAATCCTCCTTTATTTTGTAAGCTGATAGAGCGACCATATGCCCCTACATATCACTCACTCAATTTTAGGTGAAACCAAGCCCTGACCTCCCCTCCCCAAAATAGTGTTATATTTCCAAGGTCTAATATTAATCTGTACTTTTCCCCCCTCAGGATTAGGCCACAGCACTCCCCCACTCTTCTCTTTTCCACTTAGACCGGTGTTATTGCCACAGATGCACTCAGATTAGTCATGTGTTTATGTTGACAGCGGCTGTAGCTGGATTAGGTCATGCTTGTGGGACGCAGGGGAGGGATGTCTGTGTCCTTCTGCATGCACACCAAGGGCCCCCATCTTGTTTGACCTGCACCTATAGTCTCCCCATGCTAAACTGACAATAGGTCGGGCAAGACCCTCGCCACATGCAGACTTCCATTGTCCTGAGACGTAGAGTGGCCCAGACACAGAGGGGGTGGAACGGGTGCAGCTTGATGGAAAGAGAGTGGTGACAATGAAAATATGGGACCAAGCAACAACATAAAGGTGTTATGAAAGTATTTTGAAGAAAGTCTGAGTCAAAAATTCCAAAGGGGTTGTCCTTTTTATGACAGTGTCAGACTGCAACACATGCAATATTAATAAAATGCATCGTTTGGGGGGGAAATCTTTTTTTCCAGTGTCTCACCCTGGTGGGTAGTTCATACAGAGATTGTGTCTCTTGCAATGTTGCAAGATGTACTTAGGCAACAGTATGTGCTAGTGTGCGTTGGTTTGTTGGGGAGGTGACTAGGAGCTCACGTGGTCACAGTATGGTAAACCTTTCCTCAGGTTTTTGTTGACTCATTCTCTCAGTTCTCTTTTATATTTACAAGAATTTGCTGATTTTAAACTAACTTTGCCTAGACTAAACCGTGTCACTCTTGTCTATGTGAGGGGCTAATGGCGCTGTAGATGATGTGGCAGAACTTCCCTCTTTCCATCCTGTGCCCACAGGTATTTTGTCAGCAGTCTATGTTCTGTGTTTTTGTGGCATAATCAGGCCTAACTAGTCGTTCAGTACTAGAAAAGACTCCGACCATTCGGTGTTGTCTTCTCCTTGACTTTTTCCATCTGAAAGATCAACGATAGTGGTGTCTGATGTCCTGTCAAACATTATTGGTAAAACTATATCGAGTGGAAGCATTTTCTGATTTCAAGTTTTCTGAAAGCAGTAAACTCCCCCTGACTGATGATGCAATGGGAGGTTTTGCTCTCTGTAAATGCTGTGGTAGTTTGATTTGTTCTCAACACTCACTGGTTCTTCAATGGTTAATGGCATTCTTTTTTTTCAGCCAATTCACACTTGATCAATAGTTGACAGAATTAATTAAATCTTTTCTATTTTAATGTATTTTTTAAAGACATTCCTTTTTTTCAGTGATGCCAAAACATATCTAACTAGCAGTAATGATTAAGTCCTAACAATTTAACAAAAGTACATTCAGGGCAAACGATGAAGAGAGCAGAGGAATCTTGTTATAAATGAGACAAAGGGATCATTTGGGAACAGAAGTATGTGGGTGAAACGTAAGAATATCACGTTGGTTTCTATCATTGTGAATGGCAGTTGGAGAATCAGGAATTGAATATATGCCGTTTTATCCTCGGAATGTATTAGTAAGAAATCTCGCGAGGGGAGCTGATTCCAGTCAAAGTGAATGAGTAATACAGCAGAACTTCTGCTGCCAATTGACACAACACACACAGAATGGTTAGCTGAACACCGTCCTTGTTATACTCGATTCTTTCGTTTACTTCTCCAGAAAATAGGGCATAGTGTCTCAGAATACAAAATAAATAAATAAAAAATAATCGACACAAATACATTTCTAGGCTGGGGGTTTATTCTCTCGACTATGATTCAATTTCACGCCACACTCTACAGCGGCACAAACACGCATTCATAAAAATAAAAATGCATAAAGAGGGAAAAAAGAGTGCAGTCAGCATCTAGTGTTCCCATGCTTTATGAACAAAAAAGTAATATTGAATGTTATATTAACACTTTATTAAAAAATAAAATACGTATTATTATTATTATTATTATTATTATCATTACTGTTAATATTATTATTATTATATGCGTCATGAGCAACGAGGAATTTCCAAGCAAGTGCGCAATGCTCAAGCAATGTCTAAATAAAATGTATCGGTTAATATAAACGCCTCTAGTGAAATCCAATTGGTCTTTAATGAGTACATCAAACAGCATTGACATTTTATTGGTCAATTAGTAATCCATACAAAAAACAAATGCATGAATTTAGGGAGGGTAAATTTCTTCACACTGTACCAATCAGAGCGCTTTTAATAAATCAAAGAGTGTTGCATTGAAATGAAAGATTAAGGGCTAAAGAAGACTGAGCAAAGGGGGGAAACGTTTGAAAAAACTATCGAGATTTGTTGTTAGCTTAGATTTTGGTGGAAATAATTGATTCTTGATCGCCTGCTGCAACAAATTCATCACGTCTGGCTTGAAATATGCAGCATAAATTCACTACACTATCACTTTTAATTGCACTGTGCACCCTGGAGCCCGTTAACAGTCCGTATTTTATACAGTGAATCACATATAAGACATAGGCGTGCAAATATGCACCATTCATCACCGCGCAAGGCAAGAAGTAACAATGACATGTCAGGTGAAAGAGCGCGCGCACGCACACACCACACACAGGTGAGCTACCTGTCAGATCACTCCAGCACCGGCAGCTTCTCATGCATCCTTTCAGCTCTTCTTCCTTAAGATCATGCTGTCGATGCTCGAGTTGTAGCCATTCTTGCTCTGATCCGCTTACAGGATAGAATGTCCACCGCCTCACCTTTCCAAAGTCCCACCTGTGTTGCAGAACGATAGACGCGAGCACCTGATGTGGTTCATCAGACGACCTCAGTGTTTCTCCATCTATCCCAACGTGTAAAGATAGGTGGCGTGTGTGTCAGAGTCTCGGAGCGCAAAAGTAAAAGAGAGAGCGCAGAAATGTCATCTGAAGAGGCGGAACACGTCAGTGCGTCCTCAGGTTTGTTCCGTGTTGTGGCTCACAGAGATCAGTCCAAACCTGTCCATCAGGAATAACGGTCCCTCATTATAGAGCAGAGTCCTCCTCAGCGCTCCAAACACCTCTGTGGCGTTTTCCTCCCCTCTAACCGACTCTTTGGGGAATTTTCATATAGAATCGGGTAGGTGAGCCTGTTTCGTGTGTACTTGAGTCCTTGTGGATGCTTTTTATACACCCTATTTGACTTTTTAACCCACTCCCGAATATGAGATTGCAATCAACTTGGCTTCAGCCGGCGCAGGTGAGAAAGGTGCGCGCGCCTCACGGATGCTGACACACCGGCAGCTTCACGCAAGGATGATGATGATGATGATGATGATGTCGCTCGTTAAATTTATTAGTGCATGTTTACGCGTCTCTCATAAACGGATGCTTTCCCTTTAGACAACAACATAAGAACCCTTTTCTGATCCGCATCTCTTAAGTCTTAATTTAGTTGTTAGGTACATGCGTTTTAGTCTAAATATTTTAACATATTTGATTGAAAAAAAAAACATTTTGAATTTTGTAATCAGAATCCACAAATTTTCCAAGACTTTTGCTGTGATGAAAGGGTAATGTAGCATTTTTATTTGTTTGTTTATCATGCTTGGATTCCGCGTGTTATTCGCCTGCACAATGCTGCAGCTTTTTTTACATTATGATAATCTGACAATTACAGTTTTCAGATATATTATAAGCAGTTATTAGAAAAGTGTACACAAATGCCACACATAGCTAATGTTTTGGACCCTTTTCGTGCTTTTTTTCTTTTCTAAAAAATATACACATTTTAAAAGGTAAATATAAGCAAACAATTCTTAATACCGTTTCTCTTAGTATTTCAAAACATAAACTAACGAGTTTTTAATGTCAATCCCGAGCAAAAGAAAATATACTAAATGAAATGTGGTCAGTGGAAGTCAGGCAACAGAAATCACGAAGCCAATATTTACATCTATCAGACTCACAAAGCAAGTAGCCCACGAGATTAGATAACTGTAAGTTAAAGCTGATAGATGGAAAAAAATATCAAACTACATAAAGCATTTCCACTAAATACAAGTTCCCGAAAACTTTCATTGCTGCTCATTCTGTTAAAATCTCTATACGCACAGCACATGCTTTATGGTTACTTGAAGGTGTAGGTGTGTCCGTCCCCCTTCATTGGCGCACTCACGCGCTACTGTCCGAACACACACACACACACACACACACACACACACACACACACACTTCAAAAGATCAGACGACGCGCAGGACGCTCACGGTCCCTCTAAACAAACCCTCCTGGATAACTTCATTTGGACTTTTCAGTCACTCTACCCCCCAAAAATAATTTGCTCTCCTGTGAGCGACACACATCCTCCTTTTTGCCCTGAGAGTCCAATTGTTGCCGTGTGTGTGTTGGTTGCTAGATCTTGGATGAAGGAGCGGAGCCCATGCGGACTGCTGCCATCTGACCCACTCTTATCAATGAAGCAGGAGATCATGGCGGAGGGTCCCCGGTGTAAGAGGAGAAAACAGGCCAACCCGAGGAGAAAGAACGGTAAGAAAGTGACTTATGGCGAAAAACTGAACTCCGGCTTGTTCTCGCGTCTTTAAAACAGTTGGATTTGTGTGAGATTGTGCGTTGTCAACATAAGCGCTGTACAGAAGAGTGCGGAAAACTCAGCAAGAGTGTAAACTATGATCTTGTGTGCTTAAGGTATAAGTGCACTGGTTTAAAGTGTTTAAACCGTTTTCATTGCCGTGGAAATGTTTAAGTTGTAGCAGAGATAGAGTTAGAGGGAGAGTTCAGATGTGAGCGTCTATTATCTCACAGCACAAAACCGTTATGTGTGTGTGTGTGTGTGTGTGTGTGTGTGAGTGCGCGCTCGCGTGTCTTTCGCTGGACACAACACGGCTCTAAAATACCTTTCAATGCTTAAGAAAGTTGTTTTGAGTGTTGTGTGTGATTTGTAACAGTTTTAGTTATACCTGTTATAGACTTCTGTCTTTGCTGAAGTTGTAAATGAGTGAAGTATTGCTACAGGTTACGTGCTGGGACACTTTTCGTCCCTATCTTAATTTATAAATAGTCACAAGTGTTATGACTTATTGAACACATGACTTTTGGTTTGTGTTGAAGGCATAATTGAAGCAAATTTAAGTTACTAATGTTTTTGTTGAAATCCTAAGGGAAAAAAGACGAAAAGAAAAGTCCTGGCTAGCCTACCATAGTACTGGCCTGAGGAGCATTTTAGACACAAAGACAAACAAACTCATCTTCAAACATCTTCAGGCTATCACTCACGCTGGCATGTCCTTCTTTTATTGATAAAAACAATTTTTGTAAGAGGAAAATATTAATTTTAATCGGAGCAGCGCGTAAGATTTTTAAAACACTTCTAATTATGTTGTTCAATCTGTATTTTTATTTATTAAATTATAATTTTTATTTTTTTTTGTAAATGCATGCAAATATTGCTTTGGTTATTTTTGGAGTAGCATTTACACATTTCCCCGGACTCTGTTAGCTATGTTTGACCTCGATACTTTATTAAATGCGAGCTATTGATTTGATAAAAATCAATGCAGCGTGTCGCGGAGTGTATGACGCTAAATAAAGTCGATGGGTTGAAACTTATTTTCGAATAGGGGCAAAAATGAATGAAGCGGTCAATCGGACATTCTCTTGATTCGGATTGAAACAGAAAAGCATCATGTTGAGTTTATGATTATTTTCAGCTGTTGTTTGAACACATTTGCTAGGGGGAAATTATTATTGCTCACTTATTTAACTTTTGGAGACACTATCTTCATTTTAATGACAGAAAATGTTTGAGAAGAATAAGTAGAGGACTAGATAAATAATACATACCGAGCGACGACTTTGAAACGAGTCTTATATGGGACGTGAGTTGAGTCAAATGTTTTGAATCGTCTTTACAGGCCGTTATATTAAAAACAATAGAAGTAAAACACAGATATTAATGATGTTGGCCAGTTGTGTATACTTATCAGTTGAAAAACTGCGCTTTTAAGTCTACATTCAATTACGTAAAATTATTCAGCAGACTTTATTATTATTATTTTAAATGATCCATTACAATGTATTTCAGAATGTATAAATTCGTTTGTTTACTTTATTGACTCATTAACGCAGTAAAGTAATTATTAAAAAAAAATACACATTTTACCTAATTTAATTAAGTAAATTCCTGAATACTGAAATGACAGATTTGTTCAATAATGAATCCAAATGTATTTTTTTATAGTTTGTACTTCAGGTCCTCTTCTCTCGTAGCGTGGCCCCACCCCGCTGTTTCGAGGGCCCAATGGGAGGTCACATTAGGCCCTATGTGAAACTTGATCCGCTCTCTGGCTGCAGTTGTGTTGTGGTTGTCATTTACCCTCCCACACCCCCAACCTCCCCCTTTTTTTCACAGCACGTCACATCCAGCTGTGAGGGCCAGCTTGACAAAACTGTCAGAGGCACAAGACTATAAAGTTGCAGCATTCTAGAGATTGTCATGGTTCTGTTGTTGTGTGTCGATTTCTCTTTAATGACAGATCGCTGTAAGCTTGTTGTGATGCTCAGCCGCATTGGTTTTTAATTTTTCTCAGGTTTTTCCTGTTATTAGGCATACTTTTTCTGTGATGTGTAGTTGTGTACTACAGCTCTCACTTTAAAATTTATTTGTGAATCATTCTTGTTTTTTGGCTTGTTAAGAAACCGATGCTAGAGCTACTAATACAAATGATCAGAAGCCTTTGTGAGAAGTCACTGCATTGAGTCACAGCAGTTAACAGATTAAATCACTTGTTTCTATGAAAGGAACATTGTGTAATATTTGTTCGGATGGCATAAAGAGGCTAGCAGGTTCACTGAGACAAAGCGCCAAGACAATGGCTTGTCATTGGGGCATCTCATTGGCATGCTCTTATAATCAGCAGTACCAGGGTGTCTAGTGTACTGTCTTTGGCACGTATAGCGCACAACCGGGCCATTGTGAATGCAGCTGCAGCAGGTACCTTTCACCCTCCTTTAACCACTTCCTACTAAATACGTCTTTTCAAAAAAAAAAAAAAATGTAATTAATAAATTCCTACAATTAATTATTCACACATTTACAAATAGAGGCCTCACTCTCTAAAACACATGTACACACCAATCTCAAGTAGCTCTCCAGCAGTACCATCATCTGTGCTGACCTGAATGCCTTTCATATCTGCTATGCCATGTTTCAGCAACCCCCTTTCCTTCTCTCTGTCTCTATCTCTCTCTCTATATATTTTTTCCCTCCCTCACTCCCTCTCTCCCTCCTCCACCACACACCCCCTCAGTAAACACCCCCGAGGGCAGAACAAAGAAAAGGAGCTCCTCTCCTCCTTCTTAATCACAATTCAGCCCTTTCACTGCTGCCAGGCCACTCTCTCGCTTTCAGCATCCCAAAGCCAGAGATGAAAAGAGTGCAAGAGAGAAAGGATAAAGGGAGAGCAAGAGCGACCAAGTGAGGAGAAAAAAGGTGGAAATTATGATCTAGAGCTAGAGGTATAGAGGTAGAGTGACATAACTTTGTTGCCTCTTTGCGATTGTTAAACTTCCTTGGTTACGCTACCCACGCTGGTCAACTGCCCCAGCTGAGGGATGGGGTCCTCACTAATGGCTAGATAATATTACTGGATGCCAGTCTGGAAATATTAACGACCAAATAGCAGACGAGAGAGAGAAAATAGGGAGGGACTTTGAGAGACAAAAAAATAAAAAAGAGAGACACTGATAAGGTTAGTAAGAATTGAGTGAGAGAAAACAAGTTAGTGTGTATATATTGGAGAGGAGCTGGGGGCCAGTTGAATGGAGGGGTTAGCAACAGATTGTTTTATTGACCCAAAATAAATATCACAAGTGCTTGAGACCATGCAGAATCCATTTTTAAAGTGCTGTGACAGACGTTAGGTGTTAGTTGTTTATGTTGTCACTTTGTAGCAAAATCGCACGCTCAGTTTTAGCTCGCTCATTTTGACAAGTTTCCGTTGGTTATATTTTGTTTCCCCCACCCCACCCCTAAAGTTGCCATACATCTGCCATATTCAAGATAAGCCAACGACCCAGATATAGAGATAAGAGAAACGAGACGTTGGTCTTTAGAGATCCGTGGATTTGTATGGGTGGCGGGACAGATGCCACTCTCAGGACCGACACTTTCTAGCAGTCCATCGCTTTCACAAAAGTGAGACAAAACATCCAGTCAGGGGCCAAACGCCTGTGCCTTTTCACTGACAGACAAGACATCCATTATTGTGTTAGTCTTTCATTCGCTTTTCCCCCTGTACCTCAATAGGTCAGGGATCACAAATGCAAATCCACAAGCATACCGAGAGAGAGAGAGGGAACTTAAGAATACTCAAATGCACCATGTGATATGAATTCTTAATTTTATCTGTTTCGCTCCCTCCCCCCTCGACTTTTTTTTGTTTGTAAGAAAAGGAGATTATCTGTACACCTTCATTCAAGTCCCCTCCCCTTTCAGCTGGGCCAAGCTGTGCAGGATTTAGGCCGATTTACTTCAGCAAACACCTATGGACACTGGGGAGGGGACGGACCCTGCTTGCAAAGAGGGGGTCCTTTGTTTGCTGGGGTGCAGAAGGCCTAATGCTTCACCGGGCGGCCGTATTATCGCATTAAGCTGTATGCTGGTGGCCCAGGGAGGCTGGTTAAAGCTAAAGCAGTCTGCTATCTGCCAAAGACAAGGGAACATACATTAGTGTAGAGATGTGCCCCCATTGTGTGCCTCAAACTTCTTCTCTGGATGCGAGAGCTTAGATGGTTCTAGGTAGAGGAGGTGTCTCGGAAGCATCCACAAAAAGTGCATTGGTACATGCCAATTTAAAGCGCTCCCAAAAAAGCTTGTGATATTTTTGAATATTTGCTAGGAGATGCTTAGATTCCTATATACTTTGTGGCAGGAAACTGTCTAACCGTGGAATAACTATGGTGTTTTTATTCCAAGTTAAGCCCATCCCCCATTTTTTTCTCTCCAAGCTAATGCAGAGAGCTTTATCTGACTCTGTTCTCCTAACATCTGTCACCGCTAAGAGGGACAGGAGAACACCACCGGAGGCTTCGTTAGTCCTGTGTCACTTGTGACTAACCGAAAAGGGCAATTCACAGTAGTGAGTCTGTTCCCTCCTCTTTTCTCTTGCTCTCCCACTCTCTACTAGATGATGCAGCTTCAAATACCACAGCTTTTGTTTTATGTAGTCCATCGCTACATTGGGTGTGGGTAGTTGGCCTAAGAGTGCCAAAAACACCTACACCGGCCATGGTGATCAAGATAGTGTGTAATGTTTCCGTAGTCAGAGGCTGTACTTTACAAGTTATCTGTTGTTGTTCAAGGTGCTCAGCCGTGAACGTGTATGTTTGCGGTTCAAGGTGACTGACAGAGTTTGTTGTCCATCTTCCCCCTAACTAACCATGTGCACATTTTCTTCATGAGCGAGTGCAGAGTAGCGCTGTGACATTTTGTGGCGCCGAATTGCCGTTAGCCTAAACAGCGAGGATTTACCAAGGTCAATAATGAGGTATGTCACTGCAGGCAGCAGAAACAACAGTCCTGGTGATAATGAATGGGACTAAGGTTAAGCTCAACTGGGATGTGTGTGCGTTGTTGTTGAATGGAACTTGCATAAAAATTTATAAGCTTCTGATAAAAGTTGTTTTTCATGCATTTAACCCCTCTATTTTTCACCTTTTCTTGACAGTTTGGAATCATGGTTAATTGTTCCCTCAAGTCTGACTTATGTTCGCCTGCACATATGGATGCTCTCTCACAAACCCCACACGTACACCGTATGCACTCACATGGACATGTTCCGTTTGATTAGTGGAACACCTCCGGCAAGGTCACAGACACATGGAACAATCAATAACGGATCGGTGGATTAAGGTGTCATGACATATGTGGACCCAGACCTCCCATGTATGGGTGAATGCCTCTTAAAGCCCACTCTGTTGACAATTCTCCTGCCCTAATGCCAGATCTATATTACAGACCCAAAGAGTCTGTGTCCATGGGCTGCGGCCTTGCTGCCAGTCATCTGTGTTTGAAGGTTTCCCCTCACCGAGCTGCTAGGAAAACACAGGCTGCATCTGTCGACGCATATCTTCCCTTTGCTCTGATGAGGGTGGAGATGTTGGCCTGTGATACGGTGGTTAAGTAATTGGAATAGATTGCTCTCAGAGATTAGCTTGAGTGTAATGGCCTCTTTCATTCTGACCCACAGTCACAGGCACTGCTCTGAGAACTAAACATGCATGTCTATGTTGGAAGGGCCGATAGCTGTAATTACATCAGTCTTGTTATCTAAACACATACTTATTCAGTCATCCATTTGCAACATAAAAGTGAAAGTAAAAGGACTGGCATTGGGCTCTGACATCTTCCTATTACACAGATGTGGATTCCAAAGTGTGAAAGGGTGGTATGTGCAATTCCCAGCACTTGCTTGGGACAGAGGGGCTGCAGGCACTGTCATAAGCAAATGTCAACCTGCTACCTCAGGAAATGAAATCTACTGAGGAATTACTCCTGACAGCAATTCTTCTATGCCTCCTGTTTAAAAGACAGGCCGCGTTTGTAGCACCTCACTTCCCGTCGTTCCTTGAATCTGCCGTGTCTTATAATTATCTGAGGTGAGGTTTTGAAAGCAGTCACTGAGCTCTGCCTTTTCCGTTTTACTGTTCCTTCAACTGTCCACCAGCAGGGCTCTTGTCTGAGATTATAGGGCACAACATTTTTTGAGGGTTGCAGGTCTGGCAATTAAAGTAATGAGGAGACTCTCCGCTCACAGAAGCCAAGGCCTGAGTGTAGTGCTGACTTGCTGCCTTTCAAGTCGATAACTCCTGGCCCACAACCTCGGGCAAGGCATGCCTGCTCTTTATCAGGGAGGATGTCCTGTGCTTTAAATTCCTGGGCTAAATGATTCTCTTCCTTAGTGTAAGCGCTAGCACTCAGGAGGATTGGATCTGATGGCCCCGACAAAGCAACCTCAGGTCACTACTAATGAGATGCTAGCACAGACTAGCTCTTTTACACACTTCAACCAGTGCATTTATTCATGATAGAGCTGTTCAGATGTGTGTGAAGGAAAGTTTATTTAAGAGAGAGTGTGCAATTTTAGTCATATTTTTAGATTTGAGAATTTAAAAGTGAGCAGGGTTTGGCCTGTTTCTACTGGACCTTGGCTGTGAAGTGCTGAATTTGTCAATTACCTGACTGAATGATGGCAGACTCCTTTATATTGATGTACAGGGTGCTCTGAGGGTCTACTGTAACTGAATGATGTCAGGCCTTAATTGTCCAATTGCTAGGCAGTAGTGGGATTGAATTGCCATGTGTGCGACAGATCCAGATTGTACAACTGAACCCACCTTTTCAGGCTGGCAAAATCATAGGTCTTAATGCCATCAGCTTTTCAAGTTTTACAATGGGCTATGCCTCGTTATTACCAGCGGCAGTCTCTTTGGCAAGACTGCCATAAAGAAAGTGTTCCTCAGCAATTAAAGCTAATGAAATATTCATGTGTGGCACCTTCCTCAGCCATCCTCGCAAATGAGCAAGCCATGCCCCCCCACCCCAGCTTTATTATGGTGGTAGCCTGGCATGTCTGCAATTAGTGCGCTGTCTAGCAGCGCTGGCTGGGTATGGTGGGTAGCAATTGGTGGAGAGGGGAGGGGAGTGTTAGGAATGTCGGAGGGGTCATGTGATGCTTTGGGAAGGTACACAGGAAATGGAAAAGGGGAAGAACTGAACAAGCCATTTGTCATGCGAGGGTGGCACCGCCTGCTGATTCACTTCACACACCAGCTTTTGTGCAAACATGCAGGGAGGCAAGAATAGTGATACTTGTGTTGAGGTTTGAGGTGTGAGACAGTGAGTTATTACAAGTTTTGTGAGGAATACTTATTGATGGCTCAGAGGCTATTTTCTCAGTTTCACAATGTCTTCAGTTTGGATGTGATGTATCTAGTATTGGAAATTCCTCTTTTGTCACGTTGTATTAGAAAACAGGACACCTTTTTTGTAAAAAAAAAAAAAAGCTCACAGCTGTCAATCCACTAGTTGATCTTTCACACAAGCACACACACAAAGTTTCTTTCTCTTCTTCCTTTATTCTTTCTCTAATGTCTCATACATAGAGGCAGATGGACACGAATAGCCATGACAATGTTGTTTTGTTAAGGCAAAGAAAAAGGTGGGAGGAAACACTGAATAATTGTTTATTCGAGCGATCAAACTTTACCTGTGAACTCTCCAGTTATATAACACACTACTTTTTTAGTTGTTGTGGCATTCAGGACTTCAGCATTGATTTAAATTCTTTTATCACACCAATCCTAAATTTGCATTAACCAAAAACTTTACCCATCTCCATATCAACCTGGAGAGGCCTTTGTCACTTTATGAGGTTTTCACTTTCCCAGTGACCCTTTTGCATCTCAATGAGGTGCTGTACCCTCTCCTCCCTCATTCCCACGCAACGAGGCCCTATCCATGGTGCACCTTTCCTTGGAGCTCTGTGAGAAGTCCCGTGCATCCTCCAAACAGGCCGGCCCTGCCGTGTTTACTGTGGGATTAGGGGGGTGAAGGGGGCGGCTGCGGGAGGGTCTGGGGGCAGCTGAGGAAGAGGTAGCCATGGGAAGGGCCCCCCAAAGGCATGGAATGCCGGTGAGGTCAGCAGGGGTTGGTGCGGGGGGAAGCAAAGAAGCTCTCCGGGGATGGAGCAGGTGCTTTTGTGTAGTCCGTCAGGCATCAAAGACGTGACGAGGCTGAAAAGGTTAGTGCTGGCGCTGCAAAGCGAACCCCCCCATACACACACTTTTTTTATTTAACTCAATCTAGAATTTTTTTTCATAATTACAGAGAAACTAAATATTGAACCCCCCCCCCCCACACACACACAATCACACACTTTTTTTTTTGGCTCCGTACTTGTGAGAGTGGGTGCAAGAGTGAAAGTGAAGGCTGGCTCCCATGCTCTGGTGCTCAGAGGTCACTTTTTGTACCTGAATGGGCTCCAAAGGAAGAGAGGTCCATGGCATATGCTCAAAGTAAAGTTTTCCGCTCCGTAAGGGTCTGTTTGCAGGCCTGTCATCACAAATGCGCTTCATTCAGACACATAGGGGGCTCGAAAGTCCCATCAATCTCTGAGATGACAGTAAATTAATCATACCTATGGAGTGTTTAGTTAACCAATGTCCAGTGATCTTGTTAGGCTAAACTACATTTCGCTAGCTTTGAAACATTCCTTTAGATTTGTTAAGGTTAACACAACGTATTAACCTTATTATTTACAATTATCATTATAATTTTTTTCCGAACAAAGTCAATGATGATTTTTGGAAACATACAGAAAGGAAAGTATTTCAAATAACTTTCTTGTTTGTTTTTTGTTTGTTTGTTTTCAGTTTCAGGGACTGTTACCGCTCTGACATGGCATTGGGTCAAAAAGCCCAGTCAGGCATAATGCTGAGGAGTCTTTACAGCCTAGCGACAAATTGTCTTGCCTCTCTCTGCACTTGACGTCCCAGCCTCACCCAATCAGTGCACCTCATGTCTTTTTTTCTCTCCGTTAGGATGGGCAAAGCAGGAGGAGGAGGTGAGGTGAGGAAGCAGGGGGGCGGTGGGTTTCAGTTGTTGCAGGTTGCGTCATGGGACCTGCGGTGTCCCCTTTTGTGCAGCACGTCAAATGTGGTTAACATGCGGCCATTTATCTGCAAAGCCTCCTGGGTGTACAATGGCATGGCTGTGTGTGTGTGTGTGTGTATGCAGAGGGGGAGGAAATGGTAGAGCGGTGGGCTTAGTATCGGAGTGTTCCCATTCTCTTTCCCTGTCGCTGTCACCTCCCCTCCTCCCCTCATTTCTCCTCTTGGCTGCACACAACCCCTCAGTCATTGTTTCGTTCTTTTTTATTTCTCTCCCCTGGGGTGCTGTGTGGAGCGACTAGGTCAGGCGGCATCTGACAAGGTGCTTCAGGATGTTGTGAGCTCCCGTGAGACGGATTGTTCCCCGCAAACGCGGTGTAAACAGCCAGGGTGAGAAAAAGAAGGTGCGCTTTAATTCCCAACAGCACCTAGCATATTGCACAGTGCTTTCTGCAGAGTCAGAACCAAAAGACCTACCATGTTGCTTAGTCATTCTTAAGGCCGTTTCATTTCTGAAATGTGAAAGGTTCATCAGATCATGAGGTCCTTTATGGTCCTTCAAAACAAAATCATAGCCAGCGAGACTTTCAATCACCTAGTTTGTTTTGCCTGAGCTAAGCCTCCTTTTCAGCAGTTCTGTGCCAATAGAAGTGGCATGCATGCATTTCACAGGTAACAAGATTACTCAGACCGGTGATTGACTCATTTGCCAAGGGAGCTGTTGAAATAACTGCACAGCAGCTCAATGCGAGATTTGTTAATTTTATTTCTTCAGACGTGATACAGTCAAACAGAAACTATGCCATCGGTTCTTACAAACAGCCTTTTCTGTTTGTGTATGTCTCCCCTAGAGAGAGTAGATGCAATAGGATCAAAGGCCAGTGTAATTATACAAGTGATATGAGGATGGGATGTAAATGTATTTTTCCATGTGAGTTTTTTCTCTCTGCAATGGTATGTGTCCACTGGCTTATATCCATCACAGTCTGATGAGAGAGATGATTAAAACAGAACATTGATAGACATGAACTAAAATATTCTTCACTTGAAAGAATAATGTATTAGAATAGAAATAAAATAGGTGGAACTGAATTGCTTTTTGCTGAGATATTTGTTATTGAAAAGCCAACTCATTTTAGGTTGGACGAGTTACTGCTTCAAACATTGTACTTGTACATGTTGTTTTCCTTAGAGTGGGTGGTTACTGTCCCTGGAGGCAAAGAGCTCTGAGAAGCCACAGAGAGCACTACCATTTTCATTTTCCATGTTCTCCCTAAAAATACACCACAGTACATCCCTGCATTTTTGCGGTTGGCACTGTGCACTGAGTCCCGATAGTTGGATTTTTGTGTTTCAATCCCATGTCATGTTAGGGCAGCCGATGTGTTTGGGACCGGCCAATAATTTCCCATTTCATCTGATTTAAGGAAGAGTAGTTTACATTAGCAGTGCCAACAAAAACCATCAGCTAAGAACGTTCCAGGAACCTCCCAACTGACCGTGAATGTTATCTATAAATTTGTCCACATAAGCTACTTACACTTGTTCACTTGTTGCTGCTTTTTACCTTCATGTTCTTTTCTTTCAGCTAAGCATACTGTCAACAGCACTTTTGCATCACATAAACAGTTCCCAAGCCAGCCCCATACTTATTTCCCATGACTGCAGGGATGAATGTCTTTGGACTTGCTTTCTTATTGTGATTCTGAGTTGACTAACACAGAATAGTCTGATGTTTTTGTAGCTGCTTGGTTACAAATATTTGCTGGAAAGCAGCTTTTTTGGTAAAAAGTTGCAGCTTTATGTATGAAATAGTTACTCGCTCATAATATTTCTCAATATAGGAAGTGGCATAAAACAGTCATACCACATAAGATAACTACAGTCGAAACAGCGTGCTCCAGCTGTCTGTTGCTACTCGACTGACGGCAATCAGCTGTTGACACATGGCCATCTGTAAACATTTAAAAGGATGAGTTTGCTTACAGTCTCTCCCTTTTAATTAAAGACCCGAGATGACGCCCACCCTTTTCCACAGGTTATGTGATAACTGCACCTCTCTGTGAAGAATGAGAAGGTCTGCTGACGTCGTCTCCAAAACACTCGAGCAAGGGTGGAGATTCAGCCGTGTCCAAAATTAGGACCTCTGACATGAGCCATTACAGTGCGCAGGAAACTTCCTGTTGCATTGATTTGAACTGGGCTGTTTTGAAACACGGCTCATCTGAAATGAACTGAAGTGAATTGGATGAGATATCAGTGACCTTTAAGATGACACACTTTGCATTTGCTTGGCTTCCTATGATCGTGCAAAAGTAGACATATTTTCTGCTAAGGTTGTCATAAGTGTGTGTTACTGTACATGATGAGTCGTTTGTTTATGGAACTCACGGCTGAAACAGAGGTGAACCAAGTACACAGGGAGAAGCAAATAAACAAATAAACAATGTGGGGTGAGACAGGAGACAGGACAGGACAGGGAGGGAGGTGGAGGGAGTGGGCGGTCAAGACGCATCGAGGAATCCTTCTGGGGCACCATGTCAACCAGTTCACCTGAAACTAATGCCCCAGCAGACACTCTCCCTTACGCAGAGCCCTAATGAGTATGAGGTTGGCGTGGGAAAGAAGACAGGGAAGCACAAATAGGTGACCCACTAGGACAGGGTGGGGGTCATACCTCTTGTCTAAGGGGGTCTTTTGTTTGCATGTCTAAGACATAGGAATTAGTGAGACCATAGTGTTATGGGTTATGCCTGGTTTGTTATGAACAGCTTGAGGGAAGGCATATCACCCACGGATTAACAGTGTTGTAATTATATACTACATATTTAATGTATGTATGTAATCAATAAATATTATTTTTTCTAGTTTAATTTTTATCTCTTTTACATCGTAAGTGCTTTAAACTTCAGTGAAGTTTTCACTTCAAACATTGTGCATTTTCTTTACTGTTTTGTTTGTTAATTTGTGATCCTTTGAGTAATAAGATGCAGGAAACATTGCAAAATAGGACAAAACTATGAATCCTATGAATATGCTATAGGCTGAAGTCAGTTTGTAGAGGTAGTCTGTATTAGTTAATATTGACCACACCGATCACATGGTGTAATCCCTGTCAAACTGGAAATCTAGGTTAAATGCAAATTGATTCAAGCAATACCAGACAGTAATTAACATGTAAGTTGTGTATACGAGCACTAGACCAGAAAGTCATTCATTAAGATATGTTTATGTCTACAGTTACTATTCAAACCAGTTGAAGGAAAAGTAATTATGTTTTGAATGCTCCCTAGAGCAAGAGTCAAAACTATCAGAAAATATTTTTATATGATGTGAGAGAGGGAGAAACTTGTTATATTTTTGGTAAAATATCCTCTGAGATCAAAATAAGTAATATTATATAGTCTTGAATATGGTGAATTTGTAGACTGAAGTCTATCAGGCACTAACTATATAATGACAAAAAGAAATGTTTGAAAATAAAATGTAAAATAAAATAATATATAAATGGTGAATGTAAATAATATTATTAATATGCTAATTGCAATGATGTGCCTGGTCATTATTTTAAATCTGTATGCACTAATTCTCTCTTTCTTTTCTCTCTCTCCCTCGGTGCTGATGTTCATCTCATCTGTTCATCGACACAGGTAAGAACATCTTCATATGCACACACATTTCACAAAAGCTAAAAGCCTGTTTGTTGTTGTCTACTGGTTAAAGACGCCCTTAAGAAAGCTTTAGACTTCCTCTTTATTATACTTCCTCTGCTGCACTGTAACAAAGTCACAATTGCATTACGGTTTAGCTAATTATTTGACTCGTCCCTGATAAGCAGCCTCACTGTTCTTCAGTGCTGTGTGAAGTCTATATTGCAAATCCAGCTGTTCATACGTGGTGATTAACTGTGCTTGTGTGGAGCTGTGTTGTCTATTATTAGATCTTCAATAGCAACAAGTTCACCGTACTTTTAAATTGGCATCGTGATAACTGTCTTTAGGAAACCATGACTTTCTTGATTCGAAAATAAATTTTGATCACTGTGCACGGTTTGAGTCCGATAGAAGCTTCCTCAAACATATATAAATAAGTAACACTCTAAACAAACAAACTTTGTGTGTTTACTGGACACACTGCAAGCACTTTTTGTCTTGGTCCATTAGATTTTGGTTATGAGTGTAGGAAACAACTTTTCAATCTTTCAGAGGGGATCTCACAAGTGGAAATACCGGTCCTGTTGTATATAAGGGACGTGACACTACAAAACCTAAAGTTGCTTTTCACAGCAGCTAACGGAATGATTAATATTAAACCGTTCTAATAAAAGCTGCATGGTTTCACGGCCAAGGCAACAATATCTCTTTCCACCTGGGGAAATGAATAAATCCCGTTTCCCAACTGTGCAAAATCTGTTCTTTAATGTGTAGCACAGCCTAGCCTGCATCATGTGGGTGGGCTGGTGTTCTTCCCACTGAAAATCTAGGATACTTTTCCTTTTTTTTTTTTTTTTTGCCTGGCTGAGAAATGCATTCCCTCACCAAGATGGGAGAAAGCTTCGGAACCAATGAAAAGGTGTCCCCAAGGAAGCTGGGAATAATTACCAAAATACAACCCAGAACATAAATTTGTTATGGAAAAATAATTAAAACAGCTGATTTGATTTAGTGATGTAGTTTTGTTTTAGCATTTTCAACTCTATTTTAAATATACATTTTGTCTGTCCTTGGGTAATACAAATCAAGCACATAATATGATATAATACAGTATAATATAATATTTTATTTCACTCAAGGACAGACAGCACAATTTTAGAATTGAAAATGGGCTTAAAAACTACAAAACTATAAAAACTACATTTATTTTTTTAATATTATTTTTTACATATATTTGCTCTATATTCATAATTCATAGTTATTATGATATCATATATCATATTATATTATAAAACAATATTGGTTCTCTTCAGTAGGACCACAATCTTTTTTGTTTTGTTTTTTTGGTCAGACTACAATCTGACAATCGTAACGTCTGATTTTTGTGAAGTTGGGTCATTTTATTGTTGTATTGTTGTTTATTGTAATTTCATCATTCCGTCCAGCATGTATACATATTAATCAGACTATATTTGGCCTTGACATTGTGCACATGCTCTGAAGGAAGACACACATGTTTTTACTTGAAAGTCAAACCCATCACAAAGGAGGTAGATTTATCAAATATTTCATTGCATGTATACTGTAACAAACAGATAACTACGCATACAAACATGCTTAGTGTCATAAGTTTAAACAGGGATGAGAAATTAACATTAGTGTCATTTTGAATCTGCTTATCTTCACCTATTACATAGTTGGGTTCTTTGAGGGCATGACAGTTCCACACCTTTACCACAGAAGCTGACAGTGAAGGGTATTTTGAAAAGTGACGCTGGTGAGCTGATACAACTGAACTTACAGTGTGAACTTACAGAAGAAGTGGTGTGCAAGTGCTTCCTACATACATGTGTTGAGTGTGTGACAGACCTCATGTAAAATTGTGGCTGAAGAAAAACAAGATCAGTGTTTAGGGGAGTAAAATGTGGAAATGCACAGAGAGCAAGCATGTGCATATGCGTGAGGATGGGTGTGTGAGGTACAGAGAGCAATTGCAGATAAAAGCTGTAACTCATTCTGCCTTTCAGCAACACTTCTATTTCAGATACGATAATGTCCTCACACGATCCCTATTTCTGCTGCACTATCAAGACTCTTAAAAGCGACTAGGGCTCTTAAAACTATTCTAAGCAAAACAGCTTGAGCATTTCGAGAAGTCCCGTTTTAAGTGGCAAATTGTTTTCCCATAATAGAACCAAGCAATTGCTAATTGGAGCCTATAGTCAAATTGACTGAGGACTGATTGGAAAAGAAAGACAGAGGAGGAGAGAAAGAAAGACAGAAGGGTCCTCCATGCACTTGCTTTAGAGTGCACCTTGAGTGGGTATGCTAGTGTCTCAATGCTTTGGGATTTAGCAGAGTGGCAGTAGCGCAGATCCCAGTCTGTGGCTTTGGATAGTTGCACTCAGGTTTCCATTTTCATAATGTTTATCCCCCTGCCAACTTCACCGGAAAGAACGTTTTTGAAAGGTGTCTGAGGTAGGGGGGAATTTGCAGCATAATCTGTGGGTAATGTAAAGATTTATTTGGAAATGTGCTTCAATCTTCAAGCTCCACCTCATATTTCCTGATTTACACAGTACTGTGATACTCCCTGAGTAATAAGTATCTCTGGGAGTGAGCTGCCGGGCTAAAGGCAGAAAGATGCCAGCATGACTCAGGAATGAGACATGGCGGGTTGACATTTCAGTCTTACCTTCTGTAGGTGTCGTCCCCCCGCTCCTTATTCCAACATCTGGAGTTGATCAAGCATTCACTTCCTAGTGCTTTTAACCACCCCCGCAGCTTAAAGGGGGTCGACAGCTGTTAAAACACCTGAGCACGTTTGCCGGAGACCCCTTCCTCTCCTACCTCCCCGCAGAGGTGCACACATTACATGCTGGTGCGGAGAAAAGGGCCACATGCTAACTCAGGTGGTCTGGCAACCTGACACCACTGAGGTTCGTGAGTCTAGACTAAAGTTCTAGCCTAATGTTCAGGGCATTTGAGGGTCTGCTGGGATTACAGCCCTACAGGCCTCTCCCTACAGCAGGGAACTGCCGTCTACGGGTAGATTGTATCAGCAATTTAGGTCTTGTCGGCGGGTGATCTTTAAGGTTGTGGGACAAGCTGGGGTTCAGACAGCTGTAGCTCTTTTGATCTTTCAGTCTCCCACTGTAGCGATCCAAAGATAGCGGTCACTCACATACACCTAAAAATAGTATGTCTGGAAAACAATACGCATCAAAGACACCTTGCGTTGTAGTGTGCGTTCACAATTATGTGACCTGCTAAATTACAGACGGCTCTTCGGATTCAAAGGGTGTTTTTAGTGTGAGAACAAAACAATGGCTCAGTGCTGAGGTGATTCAAAAAGTAGTTCATGACCCAGCCTTTCTTTCTGCTGCGACTCAATGTAACAGAACCAGTGTTAGCCTCTAGCATCCCTTGGGAGAGGGCATTATGGCTGCTGTATTGTTGGCTAACCTCCTGCCAACTGTGCAGGGAACAAAAGGCCGAGCGTTTATTACCAGACCCTGCTGTGTTAAAGGAAGCCCAGACCAGCCCTCCTTTCCTGGTGATGGCCTTCTTTTGGCTGCACTTTCATCAAGCAAATGTAGCTCTTGCTAATAACCAGGTAGATAGCCAGTTCTCAAGAACAATGTGTCATTTTGAGATTGGTGCGAATTGGATTACTGATTACAATTTGTAAATAATCACAATGAGAAGGCATGTCAGTTCGTGATATGAGCAGTTCTGTATTTTTATATACTTGTGTTATCTTATATTTCACTGTTTTTCAGAGAATTATGTTGTAATCACTTGATATTTGAAAATAATTTCTGTGAATTAACATTTGACACTTTTTTAAGAGTCTTGAGGGGAGTTATTATTGGGCATCATATAGTTTTCATGAATTATTCAAAACAAAAACAAAAAAAGGGGAGAGAGAGAGGGGGGGCACTTTATTTAATCATTACAAAGTCAGCAAAACAACACATCAAAATATAAAAAAACCACCAGAGCTTATTGTAACTTGGTGGTAAAGATCAACATTTCTTCTACAACTGTACAAATAGCTTCATTAAAACACCATTTACTAGCTAAACTTTTTAAATCATTAATCATTTTATAGAACTTAAAATCAAGCATAACCCTTGCTTTTACCAGATTTTTAAAACAATAACCACATGTTGTTCTTCTCTACCCTCTATTTTGTTTTTCCTGGTTATATAAACAGCAAGTTCGGCTTGCCCAATTAAAAAATTCAATTAGAGAGAGAGGAGAACAAAACAATGGCTCAAGAGAGAGAAAGAGAGAGAGAGAGAGACAGAGACAGAGACAGAGAGAGACAGAGACAGAGACAGAGACACAGAGAGAGAGAGAGAGAGAGAGAGACAGAGAGAGAGAGAGAGAGAGAGAGAGAGAGATTCCCATAACATCTTAGGTTTTTCTTTCCAAATGAGTCCTTTTAGATTATCACATTAAAAACAGCTTCCGTATTTCAGCACAGTCATATGGTAAAACAGGAAGTGGCAAAGAAAACAACTGTGGTAGGCTAATTATTGCTAAAAATGGCTGAATCTATGACTTCTGCTTGATACAATCAGAGTTGCTTTCTCGCACATCCGCTTAATTTTTACATTTATCGTAGTGTATTTGTTGGTTAAGTGCATGCTTGTCATACCGAAACTATTCGTTGTGTTCCACATGTTCCAAAGAAAGACATGTTTATACAAAGCTGGACAGAAAATGGCAGCTCAGCGCCAAGAGGTGGGCTTGCTTAGTTATCCCTGTCCATCCTTGGCTGCTAGAGCACATTTTTGGTGCTCGCCCTTGAAATCATCTCCACCTGGATGTTGTAGGCCAGAGTCCAAACACAATAAGGAAATAAAATACGAGTGTGAAAAGCTAGCAAGAATGGCTCTTTTCCCACTGGGACCCACTGCACTCCACAATGCACTTCGATGACAGGAAAAGTTTATGGCGATTTGTTGAATCAAAAGGAGGAGGATGGGGAAAACTGCTATGAGTATGAGCTGTCACATTCCGCACCCATGACGGAGGCATGCATATTTTTTTCACTAGCTTAGTCCAGCTGCTACATGCTAGCCTGAGAACTAATCGTCAATGTTGGCCACTGGCCCACATGGAGGAAATTCGGGTTGTTGTTAAATGGGAGTGAAAGTTATATAGATTGATCATTATTGTATGACTGTTGGAAACAATTGTGTGGGCCATCTCAAAAGAGTATTTTAGCGGACTCTTCAGTGTTTTCATTAGCATTATGGCCCACTGTAAATTTTGATATATGTTTTACTGTGCAGCCAACTCTTCTCTTTTAATCAATATTCTCGTTGTCATGGGATAGATTAGCTAGTTAGTCTTGTCCAATTGGCTTTTTAAGGCTGTATTGGACTTTAGGGATTGCACAGAGGCAGTGGGTACGGTTTGCTAATGTTGTGCAGTTGCCAGGACAGATTTGATCATATTTGACCAAAATTAATTTAAATATTAAACTTTCAAGGAGTGTTAAGTGTTAAAACAATATATATAAATTCTGAGGTGGATAGTTTACAGCTGCTTGCAAAATATGACTTGCCAATGAAGCAACAGACTTTAATAGTCCCGTTAAATGCATGAGGGTGTGGAACAGGAGAAATATATACAGTATATATATATATATATATATATATATATATATATATATATATATATATATATATGTTTATTTTATTTTTCTTGAGGGGGGGAGTAATGAAGACCAAGTGACTACTCAGAAATAATTTATTAGATTTTTTTTAACCTTCGTCCTACCGATTCACTTGGGTGGAAAGTTTTGCCCTGGGGAGCCCATGGCTGTCAGCTCCTCTTACCTCAGACAACCATCGCCATCGACGGTGTCGAACAGGAACAGTGGGACAAATTACCCGCACAGTGCCCAGGGGGCAGGTGGCTTTTAGGGGTCGTTTTCTCAGGTCACATGTAGGAGACGTACATCTGTCACTGTGAAGGTACAGCACTGGGGGACACACGGATTGCCGTTCCCTGATGTGTAAATTGATTCAAATTGACAGACGGTGGTACCTTTTGCTTCGTTACTCCCTATGCCCTCTTTAACGGTTTGGCCATGATCACAAAGCAGGGTTTGTTAGGGTAATCTAGGCTTTTGTCCACTTATCAACATGACGAATCATCTGTGTAGAGCTAGACGAGGTATAATGCAGTTCCATTGAGGAGCCGTTTATTTGCCATTTATTCAGCACTTGAATTAATTCCCCCATAGGACCTTTCACATTATCTTTCTGGTACACAGTAGTCAGACATGTATTGGTTGGGTTCAGGTTGCTGAGGACAACAGAAGATATTTGCAAAGTAAAAACAGAAGTGTTAATTAAGTGTGAAAATAGTCATCCTTTTAAAAAAGTATTGTATTTAGCTCTGTTTCCCCTTTTCTGTAAGCTCAAAGACAGATGTGAGGAGACCAGTATCAGAACGTATGTTTCACTGGTCTAAACAAATTTGCTATCTTCATTTGTCATTTACTTCCATTTGTAGTTCATCTAATCTTAAGCATACATGAGATAGTTCTAATTAAGAGTTTTTGTTGCGACCAGTTGCTAAGAGATTTACTTTTAGTGTTAGTGACTAACAGTCTAATCTATTTGTATTTATTTTAATTAATAATATATTACTGTTGTATTTATTTATTTTTTATACCAGTGTTTTATTTGATAATTAAATTTATGTTTCAACAGTACTTAAAGAGAATCAAAGACATTTTGACTAATAATGTGCTCGCTCTTCTCAAAACCTACTGGGAGCATTATAATTTATGTTAGAAATGTCATCTTGTTTAAGAAGCAACATACCTATATCACTGTATAATACCATATTGTACACATTTGACATCTGAGACATTTAACACATTTTGGTGGTGCAGGGAAATCTTTAGTTGTGGTTTATCACCACCATCAGTTGGCCTGTACAGTGGCGATGTACTGTAAGCGACCTTTAAGCGACTGACCCATTTAAAATGCAAGTGTGTAGGTCAGCATCCAGTGGTGGTCAGAAAATATTGGCTAGAGGTCAGATTTGCATGGTGGATGGCAGGGGCGGATTTAGTGAATTGGGGGCCCCAGGCAAAATATAGGAATGGGGCCCTATACATTTGCACACATTTTCCTAGATCAACCTTGAGGTTCCATTTAGTTGTTTTCAGCATAAGCCTGTGTGCAAAGGCTGTCTAATTCTAAACTTTAAAATACATTTATTTTTAGTTGTTTTAACTACAAATTTAAATAAAACTGAAAAAATAATGAAAAAGCAATTATACATTTACACACCTAAAATACATATATCAAGAGCATGCTCACAGATGAGAACAAAACAGCGCTGGATGAAGTGGATTAAAGCCCCGCACGGGTCTCAAATATAGGCCCTATAGCCCGTCTTTTTCCCCTTTTCCCAAAAAAAAAGCGTATACTACTGTTTCAGCTATTAAAATAGTTTTGTATGTAATGGAAAAGTGATTATATTTCGTTTCGTTTTTTATAAAGTAAATGTAGAAAAACATTGAGCCTAGATAAATGTGCGCTG
The DNA here is from genome assembly GCF_001515645.1 of Sinocyclocheilus grahami. Classification (NCBI taxonomy): domain Eukaryota; kingdom Metazoa; phylum Chordata; class Actinopteri; order Cypriniformes; family Cyprinidae; genus Sinocyclocheilus; species Sinocyclocheilus grahami. Next base: position 404,163 of record NW_015506039.1, on the reverse strand, counting down.
TTAGACGCATATCCAATCGTTTGTGCGGAGAGTGGAAGCTGAAGCGCGCTCTGCAGGACTTGGAGGCGCCAGCGCGATCGCTTGCATTTTTCTAACAGTGGAAACAACTTAATATGCAGTCATTTTTGCTCATAAAGGTAAGAGTAATACATCATTCTAAACTGTAAAGGGTCTAGTTTTATTTGTGTGCACTCAC
>NW_015506039.1:397071-403806 GCF_001515645.1 Sinocyclocheilus grahami | reverse complement strand
TGCATTTCTCTCTAAAGGCACATCCAATTAGGAGATGGCGAGTCATTTTTTTCATCACTATAATTGATGGAAGGCCCGATTATAATTTGCGTTTTATTTTATAATTCCGTACAGTTAAAAAATAAAACACTAATTATGATGGCATATATGTAAAACTGTGTCCTATAATTGTAGCCTATAGCTGCTTTTTCTGATTTTTATGTTGCTCTGTTCTGAATACCTTAAAATGTAAAGGATTTGCTGCAACGCAATTTTTTATGCTATGTTAATTATTTATATTTGTTTATCCATGCAGCAAATGCTTTAAAAAACATCTTTAAAATTACTTTATTGCATTCCAGACGCTTTTAAAGTACTTTTCACTATACATTTTACTGGTAGCTTGAATGTAAACATTGTCATGAATTCGTTGTATTCCCATTTGTAAAATAGCCTACAAATTCATTGTTGTAGGCTAACCCGATCTCATGAAAGTGCGTATAGCACGGTTTTCTGCTTCTATTTGGCGTAATATTTCTATGCAGAAATTGACTTTGGCATGTAAAAGACTGATAAATTAATAATTAACGGCATGGGTTCAGTTGACAGAACTACGGGACACACAGGCCTATAATAACTGCTGAAATATTTGCGGGGCAAATCTCAGATCAGTCTGAGCACTCATGGTACTCACAGTGCAGCCGTACTGCAGGCGCCACTGACTCGGACGGTTGTCCTGGAAATAAACACCGTAAACAGCAAACGTTCGCGTGTCCACGCTTAATGAGCACATCCTATATGAAAAGCATTTTAGGGGGCCCTTGGCTTTTGGGGGCCCAAGGTGGTTGCCTACCTTTGCCTAATGGGTAAGTCCGCCCCTGGTGGATGGCTGCGTGTTATTGGTAGACAGTGATCTGGGTTATTGAGAAGTGGTGGCCAATCAACAAGGGTCTGCTGAGTTATATAGTTTCACTACTGCAAAAGTTTGTCACAGGAAATTAACAAATAGGTGGAAGGGCACACAAAGAGTAGCTAAAAATGGCAATTTGTTCTTTGCAATTTGAGAAAAAGATGTTTGGCATTGCTACATGTTCGAACATGTGCGAGATTAAAACTTCCCAATGCCGCGTGAGTGTGTGCAAGTGTGTGCTATACTGGAATGGGATAATTTCATACAGTGACTTTCACGAATATTCATGAGGCTCTGGTGATATCTAGTGTTATTCATCATAGAATAATTGCATAAATGTTATTCGGTGAGAAAACCGAAGATGCCCTACACATTTAATCTCAGATTTTACACTGTTCCCTTGAACAACTCGTACTGGAATATCCATGGCAAAAAAGCTTTTGCAAAAGTTTTTTTTTTCTTATTTGTATCATGGCACTATCGCACAGGCACACAAAGCTCCATGTCAAACTCCCCTCCGGTTACACTAGTCAAAAGCTGGAAAAAGAGGAAAGAACATGCCAAACAATATTATCATAGAAACGCCTATCCATTTATATTTCCTAACTTTTTAAACATGCTGAGATGTGAAGTCTGCACTCAGAAATGTAGATCCAAAAATGAACTCCACTAGCAGGGCATGCTTCTGTGCCAGCATGCATAAATTACATCACATACAAACCAGTTATTTTTCACAAGGGAATGAAAAACCCCCAGAACGATTCTATGCCCTGGACCAATGCAAGCCTGTTGCAGAGATTACAATACATAGTAAGGTCTGAACTGTGTTAGATGTGAAACAAAGGGTTCCCTGCAGTCAGCCTCTCAGAGGTGAAAGGTCAGCCCAGCACATCTGACATACTGCACATTAAGATGTGTGGGCCAGGGAGCCTTGAGGTACTATTTGCCACCTGGCAAAGATCAAGTTGTAGTGCTTTATTTGTGCGTGCGCGTGTGAATGTGTGTTTTGAGGGCGCCTAATTATTATTATTATTATTATTTTTTTTCTTCTTGTAAATCAGGAACTCTGATATAGCAACAGAGTAAAATAATACTGTGCACTGTTTGCCTGTAAAGTCATTATTAAATGATGTATGGAGAAAGTGAAGCTGGTCTATTTTTTATTTGATCTGAAACATTAGGAATTAAACATGTTGGTTTCTTTTGTCAAAAAGGGTTTGAACATTTCCAGAGAGCACTCCCACCTAGGTCAATAAATAATTCAGGCTTTTTGGAAGTAGGCCTTGTGTCCCCTTGAGAGGCTAGCGGGCTGCTAAAGCCGCAATGGCTTCATCATTTCTAACATTTACACGGGTATACTGTTTGCTGTTAGACTGGAGCTCATCTTCTCTGAGGCAACATTTCAGATTTGAAGAACGTCTAGATTTTCGAAACGGCGTGAGGTGATTCCCCAAAGCGGGTTTTCTTGCTAATGAATGTGATGTAAAATGTGTAAAAGTTAAATTAGTTACAGTTAGGAGGAAAAGGGATAATACTTTTCACAAACACACACACACATGGCAACGTACACACACACACACACACACACACACACACACACGGAGCAGTTCATATCTTTATGTGTTAGGGTCTTATCAGAGACAACCAGCTACAGACCTTTCTTTTTTCCTCTCTTTTGACAAACGACACTGTTGCAGCAACATTACCGGTATGATGAGGTGAAGTGTTTCCAACCCCTTTCGCTGTTTTGTTCACCTTTACCCACTTTACCACAATATGTTTGTACTAATATTTAAGGATAGTTCACCAAAAATAAAAATATTCTGGCATAGTTTGCACACTGTCATGTCTTACTTTCTTCTGTGAAACATGAGGAAATAATGAATGTCCAAGCTTCCTTTTTTTCGTAAAATAAAAGTGAAAAGGGTCTGTTCTTAAAAACAAGTATAACATGCACAATATTTTATGGTTTTGAAAGAAATGTAAGAAATTTACAGATTTTCTTTTTAATTGAAACTTGCGAAGTCACATGATGTGTGAACCAGCAGTGCTTATTGATCAGTGAAGGCTAAATTCTGGCTAAGTCTTTCATTCTTTTATTCTACCACAACCCAGATGAAATTTGTGCATTTTGTGTGATTATTTTGAAAGAATAACAACTTATATTGTGGTCAGTTCCCCACATAAAAGTAATGTACGATTTCAAAGACTTTTTACATGATTTGTATAAACTACTTTCATTATGCTTTTATATATATTTTATTTGGCTCAGTCCACATTTATTTCCATTTTATAGAAAAGAGCAGCCTGGACATTCTGCAAGATATCTTATTTTGGGTTCCACGGAAGAAAGAAAGGCATGTAAATGTTGACAAAATGTTTATTTTTGGGTGAAGTCTTACATTAATATTATTAATGTGTGTGTGTGTGTGTGTGTGTGTGTGTGTGTGCGTGTGTCAAGAAACATGCATATTATTATTAATGTTGAAAACAGTTGTGCATATTTTTAGTATTAAAGCTCAAATGAACAGCAGTTATTTGAAATAAAAATATTTTGTAAATATGTAACAGTTTTTACTGTAAGTTTTGATCCATTTCATGTGTCCTTGATAAATAAAAGTATTAATTTCTTTAAAAAAAAAATTACTGACTACAAAATTGAACAGTAGTGTACATGTACTAGCACCAACACATGTAGTTTGTTAGCAATGTGTACAGCTCATAATATAGTTTGTTTTAATTAATATTGTGTAAGTTTACAAAAATGTCACTGGTTCAGAGAAGGATATTAAAGTAAGGCCTAGGGGCATTGCACACTGATGTGACAATGTGGACATTAATCGACTATAGATTCTCTTCTTCATTTGAAAGGAAGTTGAGCTCAATCAAGTGACACGGCCTCTCTGTCAGATGTTCATTTCTTTCTCAGTGTGATCCATGGTAACACAAAATATTTGGTAAACAGGCAGAGAACACAGGCACAGTAGCTTGCATGAGCGGCCTATATATCACATGCTTTGTGATACTCTGTCTGAGTTCAAATGAAGCTTACAGTGACTCACAATCTCACCAGGTTGTTTATGCCATGAAACCTGAATAATGCTGCTAATATTGTTTAAGGGCTTAGTTCGCTGGATCACAAGAGGTAATAATGTAGAAAATAAACATTACATAAATGCAGATAAACAAACAAGATAAACTAACTCTATTATTAATAATATTTATTTATTTGAGCATTTTTTGAATGAAAATTACTTTGCCAATCACATGTATCCAACCTATAGCTGGAAAAAACTCCTAGACATGACTACAAAAACTGACATCCATTGCATGTATAAAAGAGGTTCAGCTGCCATTTCGGTTAACGTCTGCTCATCGCCCATCTCAAGGTGCTAAAGGCTGATTAAGTTCCTTTTATAAGCGCCTCTGGCTCAATTGCTGGGCCCCAGTGATCACACCTCTGAAAGTGGAACTTGCCACCCTTACCAGGTCACACCTTATCCTCTCATGACTGATAAGAGCAGCACAAGGGCAGAAAAGAGCTTGTGTTAGCAAATATGTGACAAACAAAGCAGCAAGGGTTTTTTTGCCGCTAAGTCACCGTGACATTCGGTGTACCAAAGAAAGTTGTGGTTTAACGAGCAAACATGTTCTATTTATCAGTTCATACTTGAGAGGTGTTAAGAAAAAAAGGGAACTGAGTACATTTTTAATTTTTCATTCGTAATGCATCGAAATATTGTTTCAATGGAGCTCAAAGAGTTAACTGTCTTATAAGAGCTCAGAAAACGAGAAGTCATCCATGGGAGAATGTGACCTACGGTCCTTCACCCTTGTTTAAATAACAGGTTTTGAGACCGTGGAGGTTTTTCTTGGCACCTGTTGAAGTCAAAACTCCCCAAAACAGACAGTTTCACAGGCTTTTGTATTTTAAGAAAACATGTATTTTTGGCCACTGTCTAGCTCTGGTTTCCATGGAAGTCTGGGAGAAGGTCAGAAATCAGCTTTCTTTTGAGGTGACCATGCAAAGATCATGTTATTTATTGATATATGTATTTATACATTTTTAACTGAAAGGTTTGAGCTGTATTGCATTTATAAAGGCAGGGTTGTATTACCCAACAGCTAAAATCAACAATAGCAGAGCCAGCGTTGAAAGTTTATAAACATAATAGGGAGAATTATACAGTAGAGTTGTGAATAAAAAAGAACAATAAACATTGGGGTGTGAAATTAAAAACTCATATCGGTCTTTTAGGGCGTTTATGTGGTCTGTAGGTTTCAACACAAACTACCTGATGCAATAAAAAAAAACAAAAAACAAAAAAAAACTGAGTTTAATGGTGATATCCATATGGATTAAAATGAATGATCATCCGGTAAAATGAGAACCTAACATTTCTAGACTATTACATTGAATATAATTGCAATAATTTGATTAATATTTTACAGCACACTCCATTGTTTTTGATAGTTCCTCCTGATGGCCATTATCAAGAGGGATTTGGTCACAAATCAAGCTGCATACTCTCTTAAAGTGACTGTCCAGGGTACAGTAACTCTAACGCCAATAATTCCGCCTGTTTGTAAATGGCCTCGGCTAGCTTTATTAGCCCAACACTTTGCCACTCCCTGTGTTAAATCATAGATGATTCCCTAACAAAGCGGCAAACCCTGGCTGCTCAGGAGTTAATGTGGGTCTTTCCTGTTCTGTGAAAGCCCTGTGGTCCTCAGCATTACGAATGATGTGGCTTCTGAGAGCCTTAACACAGTCGACGGAATGAATACAACTTCCTTTTTAGACGATAATATGATCCGCGTGTGCTCCCTGGAGGTGTCATCAAGGGGAAAGACGAATCCTCCTCGCTGAACAGAGGAAGTGAAGGGAACAATGGCACCCTCAGTATTTACTGGTTCTCCACTCTAAGCCTGTCTTATAATCACCTGAGCCAAGGAGATGTTTATGGCTTCCCCCTGGACTATTTGTATGTATGCTTGTGTGTGTGTGGGTGTGTGTGTGTGTGTGTGTGTATGTGTATGTGTGTGAGCTTACCCAAAGGAGTGGTTACAGAGGCAGGCTGTAGCTTTAAGCTCTGCAGTACCTTTTGATTCCTGTAATCGGTATTCTAATTATCCACTTGAGCTAATTAGCACTTTGCTTTACCCCAGGTGTGTTACTGTAAACATCATCAAAGTAGCTCACTTTCACACTCTTTGATGTGCTCCTAATCCAGCACCTCCTCCCAGAAAGCCAGATCAGGCCAGATCTTGATGCCATGCGTGTTTTCCACGGTAACCAAATAATTTTACAATCATTATAAACATATTTAAATCTAAATTTTGTATCTAAAATCATTATATATATATATATACAGTGGGTACGGAAAGTATTCAGACCCCCTTAAATTTTTCACTCTTTGTTATATTGCAGCCATTTGCTAAAATCATTTAAGTTAATTTTTTTTCCTCATTAATGTACACACAGCACCCCATATTGACAGAAAAACACAGAATTGTTGACATTTTTGCAGATTTATTAAAAAAGAAAAACTGAAATAACACATGGTCCTAAGTATTCAGACCCTTTGCTCAGTATTTAGTAGAAGCACCCTTTTGATCGAATACAGCCATGAGTCTTTTTGGGAAAGAGGCAACAAGTATTTATAATTCATATATAATTATATATAATATTGTAATTTTTATTAATTTTGGGTTTTGGGTTTATATTGTGTCTATATCAGTTATGACAGTCAGTTTATAAATAGTCCTAAATAGATTTAGATTATATAAAATAAAATTGCTTATATTATATAGATATATTACACACACACACACACACACACACA
>NW_015506039.1:388367-396004 GCF_001515645.1 Sinocyclocheilus grahami | reverse complement strand
TATATATAATTTATAATTCATATATAATTATATATAATATTGTAATTTTTATTAATTTTGGGTTTTGGGTTTATATTGTGTCTATATCAGTTATGACAGTCAGTTTATAAATAGTCCTAAATAGATTTAGATTATATAAAATAAAATTGCTTATATTATATAGATATATTACACACACACACACACACACACACACACACACACACACACACACACACACGTTGGTATTGGTAGTTTACAGGGACTGTCCATAGGCGTAATGGTTTTTATACTGTTTTGAACTGTATTTTCTATCGCCCTACACCAACCCTACACCTAAACCCACCCCTCACAGGAAACTGCATTTTTAGATTTTCCTCAATAAGCCTTTTGAATTACGTGGACACAGGTAATGTCCTCATAAACCACCTTCATATTGTCATACCCATGTCATTATACAAATTTGTGTCCTCATAAACCACCCAAACCAGTGCACACACACACACACACACATCAATATATATTTAGAATATTTCGATTTTTTTAGATACAAGTATATCAATAATTATTGCAATTAGTAATTCATCATTAAATTATTTTAATAATGTATTCAATTATTTCAGTTATGTATAAATACATTTTCATATATTTTATACATTTGTATGTAAATATAATTTTTATATTTACTTTTTAGCTTTTAATTTTTTTTATTTAATTTCAAGTCTATGTTTTTTGCTATTTCAATATAGCATTTTAGTATTTCTTATGTATATAAATTAATTTGGTGGAATTTTATAAATGCTCAAGGCAATATGAGTCACTGATCAGTGGTATTGTCAGTATATTGTAGTTCATTCATTCAGCTCTCACCTCTATCTCTATTCTGACAAAACAGAAGGGCCAAATATGGGTCCCTAGTGCATCCCATGGGTCACTGACCTTTGATGGTAGTTATGGGGAAAGGGCATGGAAAAGGTTTCAAGGGAGTCAAAGATTGACTACATAAAGGACCGAATCCTTCTCTTGTGTGCTACCTGCTGGGGAAGCTATTCAGGTGAACCAAGCTCCTCACACAAGTGTGTATGTGTGTATTATGATTGATGTGTGTGCAGGAGGGGGTGCTGAACAGATGTGTTTTACTCCCTCATTAACATCAGAAAGAACTGCCCTGATTGAAGGTCCTGGACCAAGGGGACTCTATTTCTCATTGGATGTGGACTGTCCCCATTCACTCGCACACACTCACACACACTGACCTCTTTAAAAGGCTCCCACCTACACTGCCAGCTGGCAACTGGTGAGGTTTTGCCGTGGTCTCCACAGTCCACACCACAGATCCGTGCACATGAGCTCTCCGAACACCTCAGTCGCACACACCCATAAACATATGTTGGCAGGCGCACACAGGCACACACTTGCCACAAATGGACTCGACTTCCCGCTGTAGTGTTTCTGTGGGGTCAAACGATCCGTTTGAATCCATTTCAAAACTAGGAAACAAGCTCTGAGATAATACATATTAGCCTCAACCCAAATTAAAAAAAAAAACTTTTTGGATTGAATACCTTGGAAATCCCTGTTAACTATTAACTAGTTGAGAATACGGCACCCTCAATCGCCAACAAAGTACTTAAGCGGCGAGTTGCACGGCGATTCAGGTTTTGCCCAGCTCTTTTTCAAGTCAAAGGAATAAGGCTTACTGTAATCTGCACTGGCAGCGCCGTATGTTATTATCATGTCCTAATTAATCTTACAGGAGGTGTAATTCAACTTCAGATTAGGCCCATACCTCACACAGATTAATTAACGTCTCTAATCAGCAACAGCAAAATTAATTTTGTCCTGATTACGCGTGTTTGAATTTGCATGTGCTTAAAGCAGGCTCTTTATTTCATTATGATATTGAGTGCAGAGTCTCACGCACACACAAAACAGGTTAGGCTGCCGTAAACGGACATGCACTAGTACACACAACAGGATGAGGGTATAATCTGTGTTATTCATTCGTGTTTTGGCACACACAGCACACAAGGCGCATGTACACACATGCTTGCGGCGGTAACCAGGAGCTGTTTGCAGTAGAGTGTTATTGATGGGACTGTGGGAGTGATGGAGAGATAGATGCTAAAGAACAATGCAGCAGATGTGCTGACAGTTGTTCACAGGCAACCTTGTGCATGTTTAATACCACCCCAGCTGATCCTGGGCCTGCTGAAAACTGGAGAGCACAGCTTCCAGCCAGCGTGCATGTGTGTTTGACAAAACCATCTTTGCCCCCGCAGCGGCACATATGAGCGGCCCATGTATATGGAGAGATATGGGGAGGGAAATCGCATTCAGCTGAGCTAGAGGTGGGTGAAATGGTGCAGTAATGCATGGTCTGAGAGCAAGACAGCAGTCTCAGCTGTTAATGCACGTTCAAATTAGAGAAATGTCTATGAAATTTTAAGGTGCAAAACAATTGTCTATAGTATAGTGATGTTTGAAGCACAGCTCAGACAGAAGTCACTTTAAAACCAAGCAACTTTCTGCTGGTTAGTGTGACCAACTTGAACCGGTTGTGAAATCTGTATTGGTAAATATTTCCCCCTCATGCTAAATTCTCAATAGTGTGGATTCATATTGAAATGACTGGATTTCACCCCTGGAAATGTGCTGAACAACTGTAAATGCGACCAAACTTTTAGGCTTGAGTTAACCTCTTTGAATCGAACACATAACTATCGAACCATCCCAGAGAATGTGAGGGATTTTTAGGGAATTGTTAAAAGTGAATGGTTTCCCATACAGTCAGCACAATTAGCGGTTATATGCTGTAAACATTTGCCAAGACACACTGAAGAACGTCCAAAAAGAAGTTTTGAGAAGAAGGCTGGAAATCAAGCCATGTATCGCTAAATTCTCAAAGGGTATCTTATGATAAGGTAGAGATAGTTTGTCTTTGTGGTGCCAGTGAAAGAGTGCTTGTTTTCTTCTTCTTTTTTCTTCACAAATGAAGCGTACCATAAAATGGCGGAGGGCAGAAGAAGGAAGTGTGGGAAGGTTGTGGGCAGGATGGATGGATAGATAGATAGGGCCACTCCTTACATGCATATTTCATTAGCAACCTGTCTGCTGGTCTGGAGCCTTCATTTAAAGCCCCCCTTTGAGGTCTTATTTTTTGCTCCATCTGGACCTGTTAGCTTTCAGAAACCCAACAAGCACTTCTGGCAATGCCACTGAGGAGTCTTAGCAGAACCCAAGCTGTTTTCTTTTAGTTTCGCCTTTTGTCTGATAGTAAACAGGTATTAAGGAAAGATCATTGTGTTCCATTAAATCAGCCTTAAATAAAAGTAACCAAGATACTGGAATCAATTTTTGAGTGGAGAAGTTGGAAGCTGTTTCAGACAGCTCAATAGGACTTATATTGATGGCCTATGGGGAGATCCAGTCATGTTTACATAAATATGTGCTTTAAAGTGATAGTTCACCCAAAAATAAAAATTCTGTCATCATTTATGCTCTCATATCTTTTGTGGAACATAAAATAAAATATTGTGAGATGTGTTTTTTTTTTTTGTTTGCTTGTTTTTGTTTTTTTCCATATATTGGAAGTCAGCGGTTTCCAATATTCTTCAAAATATCTTCTTTTGTGTTCCACAGAAGAAAGTCATACAAGTTTGGAACATTGTGAGGGTGAGTAAATGATGACAGAATTTTCCATTTTGTGTGATCTATCACTTTAAATAATAATAAAAAAAACAAGTATGATAAATGTTGGTTCAGTGCTTTGACTTAATTTGATATCTCTAAAAAGAACAAAACCATTGCTTATGTTGCTTATGCCCAAAAAAACAAACAAACAAACAAAAAAAACGACAAGGTGTTTCATTGGTTTTTCTCCGGGAGAGAACCTGGTGTTGTTTTGCTTGTGAAACTGTTTGAACAGCTAGTGACCAATGGGCCAATCGCATGCTGAGAGCCACCGAGCATCTGCCGGGAGATTTGCATATTAATTGACCCATATTAACTTCCAAAAAAATTGATAGACTCTGAACTCGGCCAACAAATTCATCTGCCCGCGCTTCTAAGACATCACCTGCCGATTTTATGGTAGAGTATCACGGTACAAAGACGTTGTGCTCAAAGGAAAGAAAACCTAAAATTGCAGGTTTTGTTAGCATGTGTAATTTGCTTCATCTCTTTTCAGCTCTCTTGCCCCAAGGTAGTTTGGGCTCTTTGTGGTTGTTCTTTTCTCCCAGAGTGCAACCTGACTGATAGTTTGCCTGAGATAGAGGTTGACTTCTTTATCTTCCTCTGCACAGCATATTGTGTTCCCCTCTCCTCCTGTCTTTTCTCCTCCTCAGGGTAGCCCAGTGAGCTATTGTGTGTCTCCAGCTCTACGAACACACACACACACACACAGGCACTCTGAGGCTTGACTTCTTTATCTTCCTCTGCACAGCATATTGTGTTCCCCTCTCCTCCTGTCTTTTCTCCTCCTCACAGTGAGCCAGTGAGCTATTGTGTGTCTCCAGCTATACGAACACACACACACACACACACACACACACACACACACACACACACACACAGGCACTCTGAGGCTGGTAGAGGCCCAGAACAGTTGTCAAGAGAGAGAGGGGTAACATGTGCATGGGGTGGGCACAGATGGTGGGTCTGCGTGGGGGAGGAAGGGGGAAAGGTGGGCCGTCTGGCGGCATGAGCAAGCCTCAGAGTGCTCTCTCTCTCTCTTTCTCGTGCTTCCTCTCCTCCCCTTCTCTCCTTCTTGCCTGTTGCGTTGGGTCCTATAGTAGACAAATGGGAGTTTAATTCAATTAGGGCCAGGCTACTGTTGCCGCTTCACGGCAGGGTCTGTGGAGCACCGCCACCCATTTACAGATGGGTGCATGCTAGATAAGTGCACGCACACATACACCGTCTTTCTCATTCTCCTTTTTTCACGCTCACAAATATTGGCAAGTACTGAAATACTTAAATACAAGGAAAACAAAGCCCACTACAGTACACACACAGACACACACACCCTCTCCAGGTTTGCAGTAATGGTTCATGCATTGCTGAGTTTTCACTGAGGATCACAGCGGCACAAAAGCGGCCCTTCTCTTCCTGGGCCCTTTGTTCCCCCAGCACCAGTGTGACCTCTCCGGCTGCCTGGCCTTAAAACAAACACAGAGAGCCTCCTCTCCCATCACACACACCGTAAATAAGAGCACTTTCACCGGACATTATCTACATTCTAACCCCACAAAAAAAATAGACCCAATCCAGACGCTTTCTGTCAGGTTCAAGGCCTTCGCTGATATAAACAGCCTTGTGTGGGAGTCACAGATTCATTGTTGAAAAGTGGGTGGTTATGTACAGAACTTATTTTAAAGACCCTATCGTCATCAGAATTACAGTTTTGCTTTGTTTTTTTGGCTGTGTGTTAACTTTAAGACTATTTATATGCTAACATACTCTTGATAAGTTTGACAAGTTTCACTTATAGCAGATTATAGCAGATATGCATCTGAAAATTATCTTTCGTTCGCTTCTTAGAAAAATGACCAAATATACTGATAATACTCAGCATTATCATCTCAATCGAGATGAAAAATAATCATCCTGCACATTTTATTTTATTATTTTATTTCATTGAATGTGCTTGTCCTGTCAAACCTTATTTTTTCAACAATGTTGTTCTAATATTTATTTTATTATTATTTATTATAAAACATTTTTACATAATGTGCTTGTCCTGCCCAATCTTCTTCCTTCCTTCCTTCCTTCCTTCCTTCCTTCAGGCAATAGGACACAAGACAGAATACTGCACTTGTCATATTAATTCTGTTCTTCATAGACTGCTTAAAGCTATTTTATTCTTTAGACCTGAAATTATATACATTATATGTTATATTATTATGTCCAACAGGTGAAAATCATATACTTTCCTTTTAGATTCCTTTGCATTTAAAAAAAAATCTCTGATAATACAGTTATTACCCATTTATGGTAGATCAAACAGCTGGTTCAGCATATACATTACCTCTGTGCACTTTTCAGGGGCATGAAACTGGTAAAAGTTTGCCCTCCCTACTCCTTTTTGCACTGGTCACACCTCTTAGTTAGAAAGCTTTTTGTCCCACGCCCCTCACCCCCGCCATACCACCTCACCCCACTCTTTGGTATTCAGCCCGGGTCAGTGCATTTCGACCATCCCTTGTACCCGAGATGGTTCCCCTTTTAATTTGCACCTGTTGCGCAGTTGTCCGGGGGAGCAAATGTAGGCCCATGGATCAGACAAAGATCATATTATGATCAGATACGTGCGGCTAATCTTCACGTCCTCTGGCGTCCTCCTCGAGCAGTCAGCCTTTTTTTGCATACATGCAAAAAATGCGTGGGTATGCTTTTTTTTCTTGGTATTTTTTTTCTTTTTTTTTAAGTGAATGGGCTCCTAAGGAGAGATTAGGTGTAGTTAAGGTACACAGTGGGAATGGAGTGTTCCACAGCCCAGTCTAGTCCATTTGACGCCAACGAACTGGGAAATAGAGCACGGATGGAAGGGAAAGTTTGTTGTTTTTCAAAACTCGGTGTTCAGGAGAGGGAGAAAATTGTCCCAATTGTGAAATCAGCAATTAGGTTTTTAATCTTACCATTAGAGAAACTTCCCACTAGTTCTCACTGCTTTGGCAGCTTGCCTCTGAGATAAGGTGCTCGGAGAGCCTGGGGAGATGTATGCTGTATTAAGCAAGGAAAGAACTTCAAATGAACCTGAACGTTAAACTGCTGTTCCCATGATGTAAGCTTCATAGTTTATTAGACCCTCACCACCTCTCACCACCAGAGTTTTGTGGGTTTTTGGTTTGCTTTATCATGCTATCTGTTGTTGTATATCGAGCAACAATCTTGTCTAGTGAGGTTTCCATTATTTTGACATCTAGAAATTGTCATTTGTTAATGTTTAAATGTATGTGTGTGTGTGTGTGTGTGTGTGTATGTATGCATGTATATATATATATGAAGAGTTCATTTGCAAAATTGGGTTGTTTTGATTAAGTAATAATAACTTAAACAAATACAGGTAATTTACTAAATTAAAGTTAATTGAAAGTCTGTTTTTTTTACATATTAAAAGTTAGTTTTTATAGCAAAAGCAGATAACTCCAACAGTTGTTTTTTGGCAAAAGCAGATAACTCCACATTTCATGTTTTAGAGTTAAAAAAAAACCTTGTTTAATCTTTGTAATCTCCTCAGATGACAATGTAGATGCCTGACAAACGTTGTTGTTGTTGTGATCATAAACTGTATGGATGTGATTACACGCAATACACTGAGCTTTTCCCTCACCATCAGGGCAGGACTTAAGGCTGATTTATACTTCTGCGTCGGACCTGCGCCGTAGGCTATGCGTCAGTTTTCATTTATACTTCTGCGTCGTTGTCCGCGTCAATGTGCAGTACACATGCAAACCGCTAGTTGGCAGTGTCCACGGGCATGTTGCTGGTGTAACCCGCAGTACCACGGCAAAAGCCGAAGAAGAAGCGGCTCGTCGGAGAAGCATTATAGCCGTGACAGTGGCAAATAAATATCATTATTTAAAACTACAAAAAGGAGACAACAACGGAACAGGAGATGATGGCATTCTTTCAATCTGCACAAGGACTTGTACCAC
>NW_015506039.1:378463-382329 GCF_001515645.1 Sinocyclocheilus grahami | reverse complement strand
TAAGAAGGTGTAACATTAAAATATATTAAAGTGCACATAAACACACACAAAACTCAAGTACATATGGAGGGAGGGGTTCTTGCAGACCAATCACAGCGCTTGCGGTCTGTGTAGAATTGACGCACTGTTAGATTTTTGGAGAGGTGCACGTCAGGCTACGGCGTATGGGTGTGCGTCTATGCGTAAGCTACGGCGTAGGTCCGACGCAGAAGTATAAATCAGCCTTTAGGGGCCCCTGGGCTTGAGGTTATGTTTGGGCCCTATACCTACACTACAAATGCCCTCAAATAGAACATCATTATGGAGTAACACAAAATACACAAACATATGCTTTGAGGTTCATAAATAGTACAATTAATATGCAACATGTCTAGGCTACAGTCAAAGTTTAAATGTAATATTAAACATTCATTATAATATAATAAATAGGATGTGTTCTCTCACTTGAGAGATCAAAACCCTGAAATAACTTTAAGGAGAAAAAAAAAGCCAGAGATGTTGGCTTATTAGTATTATAAAAGTTATTGTCATATCTGTGTCCTTTTATGTCAGCTCTTATTTAATCGAAATGAAATCGAATAAAAAGACATGCTGGCTATTAACAATCAAATGAAATCACTATCAACAAAATTCAAAAAAGTATCACTATTATTGTATATATTCACTATCATCAAAAGCTGATTCTTTTAACTTTGCAAGTGACTGTATGTACTTACAGCCTGATTGAATCATTTGCTGGTCCGTGTAACGCTGAGGAACAAAACACTGTTGTTCATGGACGCAGCGGTTCTGCTGTTTGTTCTATTTTCTTTCTGACGGAGCAAAACGGAATTTTGTGTCTGAAAGTTACTCTGTAAGTTGTTGTTTATTGTACATTTGCAATCGTGCAGATATTCTGGAAAAAAACAGGACTCTTGTTTGTGTGATAGGCTAAGTCCTATATCATAGACATAGCTATGTTATAAAAACAGAAACTAATTAAATTGCCATTTTTTATTTAAAATCATTTTGATGACATTTCTTCCCCACTATGTATAATGGCTGTAAGACGAGAGAGAGCGCTCAAAACTCATCAGATGATCGCATAATTTAGTGGAACATTAATATAGTAATATAGAATCATCCTCTGTAAAGAAATAAATGTGTGAACATTTGAGAATTTATCATTATCTTTCTAAATGTGCGCTCTTCGGGCCTAAAGGCTTAATGGAGCTGTTTAAAGTAGCCATGTGATAACAAACCAATCGGTGCAGACGCAATTCAATACGTGCGTCCTTCTTCTTTGTGAAATAATCATAAATAACAGTTTATGTTGTTTGATTGTGGCCTCGAAGGTCGTAGTTGAAAGCTGTAGCCCCGGCTGGCCTGTTTAGATCTTGCGTGCGCAGTGTAAATGCGGCTAATAATTTCAGAATTCTGACTGGCATATAATGAACAAATCAAACAAATGTAAACAGGCAAAGGCGGGGCCCCCTACAAGGCCCTCAAGCCCAATGGTAAGTCTGGCCATGCTCACCATTGTAACGCGCTGCTTTTGCAAGGTTCCATGAAAACGTTTCCGCTTTTATTTTCCTTTTTTGCCCTGAAGAAGATATCACAGGTTAATCAAGTTCATCGAAATTATCCATCCTCTATCACTTTTAGTCAGCTTTGACGAAACTCCTCTCAGCTAGCACATCTTTTCAAAGTGAAAGTAGCCTTGTGACCTGACCTGAATACAGCGCACTGATTCGCTAAAATGGACTTATCGGCTTCTGTTCAAAAACAACAAGGGCGCTTATCGGCTTCTGCAGTAAAACGTGAACTCGCGATGCCTTGAAAGTGGACAAAACCGGCTTTTTTGAAAAACCTGTTTAGGGTTCTGATCGTGCTATGTGTGGAGAATAATGCATGGCAATCAGCTCATTTTTATTTTAAAGTTTCGTTTATCGTTTTTTGCAAATTAACTCTTCATATATATATATATATACAGTGGGTACGGAAAGTATTCAGACCCCCTTAAATTTTTCACTCTTTGTTATATTGCAGACCCAACATTGGGTTGAAACAAACCAGCATTTTTTTAGAGTGTACTAATAGTGAAGCTGAGTGATTTATTTATTAAGAAATATACGCTTGAACTTTACAGTTTCTAAGCTATTTTATTGAGAAATCACAGAACTGTACTGTCAACGCAATTCTGTGTGTGTGTGTGTGTGTGTGTGTGTGTACGCGTTTTTGTGACAAATGAGGACATACATTTGTGTAATGACAAAGGTATGACACAGATATTACAAGGAGAAGGTGACTTTTCAGGACATTACCCCAATTCTGCGCTGAATGATTCTGTGCGCGCGCGATGTGTGCGTGATGTACGAGCTACTGTCTGTAGCCTATGTGTGCACAATACAGTGCAGCAGCGCATTAGATTAGAACGGCGATTAACTTACCTGTACAATAAACTGTTTAAAATGTGCATTCTCCTGTTCAATTTCGAGCATCCAATAATATAATCACACATGTCTTGTGGAGCGCTTTCAGAGTATGCATTTATTTGTTAACAAACACACACATAAATCATAAAAATATTACACACACACACACACTCACATATATATATATATATATGTGAGTGTGTGTGTGTGTGTAATATTTTTATGATTTATGTGTGTGTTTGTTAACAAATAAATGCATACTCTGAAAGCGCTCCACAAGACATGTGTGATTATATTACTGGATGCTCGAAATTGAATAGGAGAATGCACGCTTAAAACTGTCATTGTACAGGTTCTAATCTAATGCGCTGCTGCACTGTAACACGCACACACATAGGCTACAGACAGTAGCTCGTACATCACGCACACATCGCGCGCGCACAGAATCATTCAGCGCAGAATTGGGGTAATGTCCTGAAAAGTCACCTTCTCCTTGTAATATCTGTGTCATACCTTTGTCATTATACAAATGTATGTCCTCATTTGTCACAAAAACACGTACACACACACACACACACACACACACACACACACACACACAGAATTGCGTTGACAGTACAGTTCTGTGATTTCTCAATAAAATAGCTTAGAAACTGTAAAGTTCAAGCGTATATTTCTTAATAAATAAATCACTCAGCTTCACTATTAGTACACTCTAAAAAAATGCTGGTTTGTTTCAACCCAATGTTGGGTCAAATATGGACTAACCCAACTGTTGGGTTAAAAAGCTAATTTAAAAATGTAACCAAAATTTAACCCAACAGTTGGGTTAGGCCATATGTGCAGCGCTGTATCATATGCCATAGCTGTGCACAAGGTGTTTGTCACAGCTCCAGACTTATTTGTTCATCAATGACGTCATCCGCGAATAGTCAACTCAACTTTCATCACATAAAAGTCGACTTTTAAAAAAATCAGAAGTCGTTCAACCCCTAATATATATGTGTGTGTGTGTGTGTGTGTGTGTGTTATTTATATTATCACTGCTTCAGAAAAAGTTAACAACACCTGTTTTTCACAGGCTTCATACATTTTACACAAATGCCTCAATCTGCTGTATTTTTTTTTCTTTTTTTTTGTTTTGTTTTTTTTTTCTTTTCTTTTCACTGGCAACCTCAGTTGGCCTGCTTTGACTTTATTACTCTGTGTTTACTGCGTTTGTAAAGAAGTGGGGTAGCAGGTCAAGATTGTAGCTATATAGCCTGGCCACCAAGACGCTTAAAATGAGCTTAAACTCAAATAATAACACCTGGACTCTGTTCTGTCCTCAGTGCTGAGTTATGAAAATGTGGTGGATGCCAGTTCAGGGTCCGATGAGGAGGACAGACTCCTGGGTTCTGAGGGCGAAGGCAGTCCAGCAGGTGTGCCGAGTCTGGAGGCCTCACCCCGGGT
>NW_015506039.1:343107-377617 GCF_001515645.1 Sinocyclocheilus grahami | reverse complement strand
TTTTTTTTTTTTTTTTTTTTTTTTTTTTTTTTTTTCTTTTCTTTTCACTGGCAACCTCAGTTGGCCTGCTTTGACTTTATTACTCTGTGTTTACTGCGTTTGTAAAGAAGTGGGGTAGCAGGTCAAGATTGTAGCTATATAGCCTGACCACCAAGACGCTTAAAATGAGCTTAAACTCAAATAATAACACCTGGACTCTGTTCTGTCCTCAGTGCTGAGTTATGAAAATGTGGTGGATGCCAGTTCAGGGTCCGATGAGGAGGACAGACTCCTGGGTTCTGAGGGCGAAGGCAGTCCAGCAGGTGTGCCGAGTCTGGAGGCCTCACCCCGGGTGGCCCATGCCCTGCTCTCCTGCCGTGGGGATGAAGAAAATGAAAGCCAGGATGGGGCAGGAGCCCATGTCTGGTGCCACGGAGACCTGAATAGTTCAGGTAAGAGTGAGCGCTGAGAATATCAGGCCAAAATTAGGTATTAACATATGAAACATATGAAGCCGAGGTTTTGTTTTCTTTTTTCATCAACCTTGCCATTTTCATATTACCAGGACAGAGCAGCTTTATTTATTAGGCCAACACCTAGCAGCTGTTTGGCACTTTTAATGTAATGGCAACTTTTAGACTATTAGCTCACATTTCTACTTTGGTTTCTTACTTTTGTCACAAAGTAGGTTACACCTAATCTTCAGTGTCTCATCACTGTCTCCACACCCCTTTCTTCTGGCTTCGTTTTGACTCACCCACCCAAAAAGCGATCAAGATCACAGACAAGACCCAAGCTAGTGAGGCTTTAAAGACAAATTCTCTTAATTAGGATTACATAGCTATCATTTAGCATGAGTGTGCCCTGCTGAAGACTCATTAAATGAAGGCCTTAAATGAAATTTTTAGCATTATGATGGCCATTTACATACATAATAGGCCCACAATTCCCTGGGCCTGGCTGACAGTTACAGAGTGAAGGGAGAACTCATGCGAGTCGCCCGGTTTGAAAAAATAAAAAAAGAAAGAAAAAAACCCGAACCCAAGCAATCAGTCTCGGCTAATGACTAAACCATATGCATCACATATCTTCAGAGAGTGTCACAGTCGCAGAACTAAACAGGGTCTTCGGGGATGTGTCATCCACTTGAACAGTGTTTTGTTTAGTTGATGTTCACACCATGATATGCTAGATTAATGAACGTCATCTGAGTTTATTTGAAGACCACGCCTCTGGCAGCATAGCATTATTTTATTTTAGTGACTAAATATGAAGGTATGAGTCTGCTTTCTGGAAAAAAAAAATTTGTGTTATATGTTGATAAAAGCAACATCTTAAAAGAGGCTGCATGAATCATCTTCTGTGGTTCTTCCTCTTTGTATCAGTGCGCTGTGGTAGCTAGAGAAGATGCACCTCAAGTCCCCTGTATATGCTTTGCTAAGACAGTGGGGTTCGAAGGATGACTTTTGGAAGTGCTTCTAATTAGCATTTTTCTGATATATATACAGTATGTATATATAAAAACAATATAAAAATATATATTTAAAATAAAATTTCCATTATAAATTATATTATCAGTACAGCAATTTGAGTGAAAAGCATTTATTTGATCAAAAATGCAGTAAAAAAAATAATATTGTGAAATATTTTTACAATTCAAAATTTAAACCATTAAATTTTGGTTACATTTTTAAATTAGCTTTTTAACCCAACAGTTGGGTTAGTCCATATTTGACCCAACATTGGGTTGAAACAACCCAGCATTTTTTAGAGTGCACACACATACAAAAACTTTCTAACCCTATATTTTTAGTGGTACTTTATATATCAATGTATTAAATATATTAAAAAGTCGCTGGGGTATATTTGTAGCAATAGCCAAAAATACAGCATTTTTTAATGCTAAAAATCATTAGGACATTAAGTAAAGATCATGTTCCGTGAAGATATTTTGTAAATTTCCTACTGTAAATAAATATATAAAAACTTAATTTTTGATTAGTAATATGCATTGCTAAGAACTTCATTTGGACAACTTTAAAGGCGATTTTCTCAATATTTCGATTTTTTTTGCACCCTCAGATTCCAGATTTTCAAATAGTTGTATCTCGGCCAAATGTTGTCCTATCATAACAAAAACCATACATCAACGGAAAGCTTATTTATATATAAATCTCAATTTTGAATAATTGACACTTAAGACTGGTTTTGTGGTCCAGGGTCACATATCTTACATAAAGTGTGATTTTACATCTTAACTTTTCTTTGCTTTACATTTTTCACAAGTCCTAAAACTTTGTTTCCAGGTTTAAATTAAAAGTCTTCTGGACACTACTTTATTTATTGAATGTTGAAAAGAAATGTTGCTAAGTTGTTACTCTCATTCTTAGACTACTTCTCCCATTTGTTTCTTATGCTCCAGTCCAAACAATGTAATGACAGAAAAAAAATAAAAAAATCAGTTTTTCTGGGTCTGAAAAGAATGTAAAGTACTTGTTTTGCTACACTGTATAACAGTATCAGCACTTGTACTGTATCTCCAGTATTTGCAAGCATATTTACAAACTCATTTGAAATAGGTACACATCAAATTGAGTACTGAAACAAAATATTATTTATTTGTTTACCTAAAGAGATATGGAACTTCTGTGTTGCAGTGGTTAAAATCACACCGTTACCTCATGGGGCCTGCAGCTACCACAAGCAGAACTGAGACTCTAATGTAGTTGCCATTTTGCCACTCGAGGAAACTGTATTTCTGTCATTCATACACAGTACATTGATTTACTCTAAATTAATCTCCGATACCATTTTGGCTTCCCTTCAACAAGGTTTTTGGTGCACCACAAATGATGTTCGGTCCTTCGTATGACATTAAAATATCCCCATGCTAATACAACTAATCGCTAAACCTCCCAAAGAAGTTTTAAGCTAATGTACCTCAAAGGAAAGCACAATGCTGAGAACTCAAGGAGGGTATTTTCACTGACTCCAGGCCTTGCACTTTTATCTACACAGTGCAGAAGGAGACAATTTCATCAGGAAGGAGTTTCGCGAAGGCAAGACCCCTTGTTTCATTAAAACTTTGTTCAATGAAACACGTCCAAGTCTAGAAAAGCTTTTGATGCTCAAAACATCCCTTCAAGAAGCATTGCTCTCACAATGATTTCAAACTCTGCTTTGAAAGACATCTCTTAAATGTGGTGAAAAGTGAGAGGATTCGTCGACTTTCAGAAGCTCTCTCAGTTGTCATACTTAGATAATGAGGAAGGAAGTGGAAGGGAGTTTTGAAATGAAACAGTACTAATGCAGTGGAAGCATGTGTGTGTGTGTGTGTCAGGAGGTTTGAGTACCCTTGTTTTCCCCCTGCTTTTCTGGTTTAAGTGGTGCTTTATATCCTCCTTTTGTGAGGGAAGCTTATGATACTTGTGACTGCCGATACGAGGTCACATGAGGGGGAGGGGGAGGAACAAACAATAGCTGCAGTATATGAGCAAACTCCTCTCAGACCACCCTCCTCTCCTCCCTAAATACCTTGACATGATTTCTTAAGAGAAGCAAATCATTCTCTGAGCTGCTGTCAACATGTTTGAGATATAACTCTTCCTGATGTGTAGGATGTTCTCTATCGTTGTGCTTTTTCCTTTGAATGTGCTGTCACATTTATCTCCTTTAATTACACTTTAACATACATTAAACATGTTAATTAAAAGTGATAATGACAGATGATTTGCAGCTGAATTGTTTTTGTTCGAGTTATGATGATCATTAAACAGGGTGTTTTCTCTTATTACAGAGGAGCGAAAAGCTGAGTACAACCCCATGAGCCCTGACGTCTCTCTTCATGGAATTGGAAATGGTACAGGTGAGATAACTTCACAATATATTGAAATATTCATGCATAGGTACACAATAAATAACTAAATTTAAAGAGTTGGCTATTGTTTAAAAGCTACTTTGTGATGGGCTTTGGTACATCATGTGACTTTCTCATCACCACCTGCATTTGGTGGTTATCAGTGTATTACAAAGGTACAAAACAGATTTCAGTACTTCAATAGGTTGGTATATTAAAATTATTTCACTTAATGAAATTATGGTATTTAAATGTAAATTTAAGTTAAAACCGTAAAACCTAACA
Organism: Sinocyclocheilus grahami; assembly: GCF_001515645.1. Taxonomy (NCBI): domain Eukaryota; kingdom Metazoa; phylum Chordata; class Actinopteri; order Cypriniformes; family Cyprinidae; genus Sinocyclocheilus; species Sinocyclocheilus grahami. The sequence continues at coordinate 373,497 of NW_015506039.1, read as the reverse complement.
TGTTGCTACCGTATTTTTTTCCGTAAAATTCAGGGCAACCACAGCTGCCGTTTTTTTACTGTAGATTTTACAGAATTTTTTTTACAGTGTATGTAAGAGTTTAACATCTCTTAAAACTATAAGTAAACGCATGCTTGGCACACATGTGAGCATGTGAGATAATGCTCCCTCATGTGAGTCTATGGGAGATGGAAAGTAAACATTTTTAAGTTGAGCGCAAGTGCATGGCAAATCACATTTTGCAGCTAAATTGAGTTTAAAGGCAAAATCTAATTTGTTCAGTCCATGTACTTTCAAATAAGTAATGATAAAGTATGATTTTCGAAAAAGTATGATTTAGAATAACTTTTGTCATGTTATTAGTTATCTACCCACATTACCTCATTTTTTTACATACAGTATATAAATATATACGTTTTGTAAGGCGCAGTTGTCTATTTATCCTGTCAGTATCTTTAAGTATTTCATCCAAAAACCTATTGTTTACGAAAATCATGTTTAAAATCTTGTTCTGTGCAATTACACGTAACACATGATCTATAATTAGATTATTGGGTTCAATTTTATGTATACGATGAGCAATACAAAGTGAGATCAGTTACCCTGGCACGCCTAATTGTCATATAACCCAATCACCCATAATGCTGGAAATGTTTAAAGCATTTTCAAACATGCAAGAGGATGCTTAAAGAGTGCTTGATGATCAAGCTGGCTCCAATTAGTCTTTGAAGTGGCCATTATGTTGTAACTTAAATAAATACTTCCACCTTGAAAGTCCTTCTAATGGTTTAGTATCCACTACATCACACTTAGAGTGGCCAGTGTCCTAATGTTCAGCTTGGTCCTTTCCAGTGACAGTGAGCATCAACCACTGGATTAATTTGTGCTTTTTCTCCCCACTTCCTCTGTGCAGTTAAGGGTATTGATGCCTCTTCAGAGCTGGAAAGCTTTTTTGCCAAGAGGAAACTGGATGACAGCGAGGGACATGCAGCGAGCATTGCGGAATACCTGCATGATACTGTTATTATTTACCCAGAGGACCCAGAGGAGGGTACACGACTGGGCACGCCAGAGGCCAATGGACAGGATGAAAATGAAAATGAAAATGGTAGGCATTAAACTATACATACAAATATGATCCAACATTAAGACTCAGTAAGCACCAAATGCAATTAGAAATTTATTTAATAACCTTATTATTTTATATTGTCAAAGGTTCCAAAAAATATTTTAATAAAAAATAATGCAAAATCATTTCATAGCCTGTAAGAAATATTTTTTTTTATTTCAAATTATGTACATTTAATAAAATTTTTATTTTATTTTATTTTACATATTAACTTGTGTGGACAAAATGCATATATTTAGTTTATAAAATATTTTTGCTAATACTATTTGAATTATATAAATGAATAGCATATTTTGCTGTTTCACGTAACTGAATGCAGTGCTTTACTTATCATTATCCCATAGCCTCATATGGCAACTGTTTGTCCTACTTATGCTGGGTTTTTTTTTAATCCCCCCTCCTTCACTCTGTTCACTCAATTTCAATTTTGCCCAGATCTGGCACGGAGGACGCCAGATGCCTTTGCCCAACTGTTGACCTGCCCCTACTGTGACCGGGGCTACAAGCGGCTGACCTCCCTAAAGGAGCATATCAAGTACCGACATGAGAAAAACGATGAGAGCTTCCCCTGTCCTCTGTGCAGTGACACCTTCGCCTACCGCACTCAGCTAGAGCGCCATATGGCCACACATAAGCCTGCCAGCGATCAGGTGAGACGAGGCCCACCTCAATCCATACCCACACTCATTACTTCCTCATGCTTTTTTAGTATTATAGAAATCTGGGTTCATTGTGAAAGATGCTGCATCTCTTATTCTGAGCTTGTTTACTTGTCTGAGGAGAACATGTTTCAGCCTGTTGATAGCTATAGCATTGAAAAAGCTCCTCCGGAAGCTCCTTAATACTTGAATCCTTCACACCGGAGCCACAGCTGTGCACTGTCATACTCCCCTGAGTGTCCACCCACAGCTGGCCATGTGTGGGCTGTTCTAGCACATTGAGTCCTATAGGCCTGCCGACTTCTCGCCTCAGCTGTTGGAAAGGAGTCAACTCAAAAGGAAAAGCTGATGTTAATTCTGCCTTTTAGGCTGGTCTCAACATGAGCATACTGTGAAGAATGCAGTGATATGAAATTATTTTGAAGAGGAAACTCTATATTGCTTTATTACTGAAGGAAAATGTCTGTTTTTGGTGTGGTAAAAGGGTTCTCAGTTGTTTGATTGAATTAAAACAGGATATCCTGCATTTAGGATTTCAACTTTGAACCTTAAGCAGATTTAGGCACGTTGGAAAAGAATTGGCAGTACTTGACTTGCACGCTCATCTTACTGGGGGATTCTCACACACGCATACACACATATGTGCACCTCTTCATACTGAATGAAACACGACCAGATGGCTTTTTTTCCCGGTGATCTAGAGTATCCTAATCCTTAAATGACTTTAAGTGTTTGTTTATTTGCTCTAAAGAGGTATTTTCCTGAAGGCTTTGAACTTTCATTCCTAGGTTCACCTTGCTAGGTTTAGTTTTACATTTAATCATATGATCGCCTCATTGTATATATTTACATACACTTATACAGAAAATGGAAACCCCAATACACATCTTAAACTGGCCTATGTGCACGAGTATGACTGAACTTCTGAAGAAAGAACTTCACAGTACTGTACATAGTGACTATTAAATGTGCACTTGTGGACACCCACACATTTTTCACAGACCTTTTGTGTCTGTGTGTGGGGTGCAGGGTGAATGCTGTTGTTTTTGTTGTGCATCTGGGGCCCACATTTGAATTTCAAATGGAGTAAGAGCACCTACGTTTAACTTTGAATGGTGAATACAGATGCAGCCTACACTGTTTTGACTAAACCTAGACAACAACTATTTAAAGTATGCAGATAGTAGTTTAACGAAGTTTAACGAATAAGAAGACACTGAGGAGATAAAAGGAGATAAATTATTTATTTCAGCATCAGAATGAATTGAAAACTCTATTGTGACTGTTTTCTATCTGTATCAATTTCTATAATCTTTCTCTCCGTTGCAGCCTCAACTGCTAAATGAAGGGGCTGGTAACCGCAAATTCAAATGCACAGAGTGTGGTAAAGCCTTCAAATATAAGCATCATTTGAAGGAGCACCTCCGCATTCACAGTGGTAAGTGTTTCATTGAATAATATGTTAAGAGCCTCCTTTCATAAGTGCTGTGAAAAGAATGCCAATAATGTATATAATCTTATTTCATATGTTTCCAATTTGCCTAATGGTAATTCAGTGTGGTTGTGTATAGTCTGGATGGATGATGAATATTTTAAAACCATAATTATATAATTATGCAAGAATTATTTTTTATTGTAGGATCTCATCATCCTATCAGTCATTAAGTTGAATGATGGGATGGGGAAAGAAGTTTAATGTAATTCTAACTTAATGTGTAAAATATGTAAAGGGAAATTATTTTATTTTTGTATTTGAATAATTAAAGTTGTTTTTTTTTCTTAAAAAAAAATTTTTTTTTTAAGGTGAAAAGCCATATGAGTGCTCCAACTGCAAGAAGCGCTTCTCCCACTCTGGCTCCTACAGCTCCCACATAAGTAGCAAGAAGTGCATTGGCCTTATCTCTATTAATGGACGGGTACGCCATGGAATCAACAGCAAGCCTGGCTCATCTCCAAACTCTGCTGCATCATCCCCTGGCAGTCCTGCCTTAGCTCAGCTCCGTCACAAACTGGAGAACGGCAGGTCCATGAGCCTCCAAGACCCATCTGCTCACCCAGACATCAAGTCAGAGTCCATGGACTTCAATGAATACCGTCTTATGATCGCTTCTCAACAAGAATATGGTGGGTCAGGAGCCTTTCTCAATGGCAATGGTCATGGAGGTAGTCCTCCAGGGATGCACGGTTCATCTCAGAACTCCCAGCAACATCTGGGCATTGGGTCGGATTCTCATCTTTTAAGCTATCCAGCGTTCATCAACAACATGAGTGAGGTTCAGAAGGTTCTTCAGATTGTGGACAACACAGTTTGCCGGCAGAAAATGGATGGCAACCCTGAAGAGATCTCTAAGCTCAGAGCATACATGAAGGAATTAGGCTCCCAGATGGAGGAGCAGAATCGGGTACTGGCCTCCCAGCAAGACTTCCTTGGCGTTGGTCACAACAGTCCCACCAAGACCATCATTGACTACACACTGGAAAAAGTCAATGAAGCCAAAGCGTGTCTCCAGAGTTTAACAGAAGATTCTAAGAGACGGCCCGTAGATATAAAAAAAGAAAGATCCAGCCATGCCATGGATCTTCTATCTGAAGATAAAGCACAGGAGAGGCATGCACAGTATGAACCATTCTCTTGTCAGTATTGCAAGGAGACGTTTTCTGGCCCTATTCCATTACATCAACATGAGCGCTATCTCTGCAAGATGAATGAGGAGATCAAGGCTGTCCTCAAACCTAATGATACTGTACCAACTGGCCGCAGGGGGCTTTTCGGCTCAGAGCAGCATACTGGTGTGATCCCCTCATCCCTTGAGAGGAATGCCACCAGCCCACTCAACCCCTACAAGGATCACATGTCAGTACTGAAAGCCTACTTTGCCATGAACACTGAGCCCAACTCAGAGGAATTGAGGAAGATCTCCCTGGCAGTGGGTCTTCCTCAGAAGTTTGTGAAGGATTCATTTGTGCAATGGAAAGCTCAATCTCACCATAGCTTCTCTAGGAAAAGATCTCCTCCACCTGAGCAAAATGGAGAGATCAACCACGGCTTGAGCAGGGAGTCAGCATTTGCCCGGTCACCTGTTTCTCAGAGCCAATATGGCGACTCGACAGCAGAGATCCAAGCCATCACCAATGGGGATTCAGGGCACAAGTTGTCCAAACTGTATCAGTTTACAGGCATCAGGCAGACCAATGAAAAGCCACTTGAAACTGTGGACCACTTGAGAGGTGAGACACCCTCACCTTTGAATCTCTCATCATCATCCAAACACTCGCATAGCAGTTCATACACTCCTAACAGCCTCGCTTCTGAGGATGCCCATGGGGAACCACTGGACTTGTCTTTGCCGAAACAATTTTCCAAGACAGAAAGGAGGCCAAAACCGAATGGTTTTTCTGTTGACCACACTATCAACTCCTCTGCACGTGAACCAGGAACAGAGCCTTTAAATTTGGCCCACATCAAGAAGGAGTTCAATGGACCCAACAGTTTGAGCAATGAAAATCAGCTAGAGAAAAGCTCAAGCCCCATCTTTAGCATACACCCTTTTGGTGGGGGGCACATGTACACCTCGCTTCCGCCACATGGAGCATTCCCTCCTCCTACTTTCATGTCTACAGCTCAAGCCAGCATCCCGGGACTCAGGCCTTACCCAGGGTTGGATCCCATGAGTTTCCTTCCACCTATGGCTTATACTTACGCAGCTGGGGCAGCCACTTTTGCTGAAATGCAGCAACGTCGGAAGTACCAGCGGAAACCAGGCTTTCAGGTAAATTAAATGTTTTGGTATCAGGAAAAATAATTCCTAGTGTATTCTTATTTTTCCTTAACTTTAAAAAAAATTGTGATGAAGCACATTAAAATTAGTGTTATTGTGCTTTTTGCCAAAGTGTAATTTATTTAAATAACTAAAATAAATTAATTAATAAATTAATACAAATGTCTATAAATTATCAAAGGTTATTGCTTCCTAAAATGTTGTCTACAGAATTTCCTTACATAAATTAATTCATACTTCTTTGTTTACTAAGCTCAGAGAACCCATGTAAGTCAAGCCACATGTCCCCCTTTTTGAGACATCTTCTGGTGATAAAGGCCTTATACAGGTTACAGAGATAAGCTCCGTCCAGACTTGGGATCAAACATGGGGCAGGGGCTGTCTCTTCTGAGGTGGCAGGTTAGGATTAGGATTTGTGGCAGGTTAGAATTGTGTCAAAAGTGTCTAAAATCAATTTATTTTGCAGGGGGAGCTACTGGACAGCGCAGGGGACTATCTGTCAGGACTAGAGGACCTGACAGACAGCGAGTCGCTTCTCGCCCGGAAGAAGATTAAGAAGACTGAAAGTGGTATGTACGCGTGTGACTTGTGCGACAAAACATTCCAGAAGACCAGTTCCCTCCTAAGACACAAATATGAGCACACAGGTATATCACATTTAGACAACTCTTTTTTTTTACCCTCGTCCATCCCCCCTCCAAGTAATCCCCTTTTACCACATTGTGTTTTTTTCTTGTTTCTTTCATTCCTTTCCTGCTTTAATTTTTTTTCATACCTACGTTTTTTTCTGTCCATTGCCATATTTTTGTTGTACATTTCAAAGCCATGACAAAGGTGTAACATTTTCTTCCTTTTGACAGGCTCAAAGGGGAAATATTTCAAAATTAGCAGGTGACACCAATGAAATTTACAATCCAGCTAAAATGTATAAAAATAGTTACCACTTTACATTTGCAAACGCACACACAACAGTTTCTCATATATGTGTTTTGTACAATGAACCACAAAACAAAAAATCGCATACAGCTTTTAAATTGAGCATTTGGACCACCAGTCTATATGGAGACACATTGTCAGTACAGTTTTGTTGGCAAGTCAGCATGGCGGGCTATGCCAGGTGTGTGACAGCCTGATGTGTGCGAGACATATCTACACCACAATGTGACCTACCCTCCTGGGGGACTCCTCTCTTTCACACGTTTGCATCATCCTTACTTACATTCTTTGGTCGGAATGCATAGAGAGGAATCTGCCGTCTCGTCTATTTTTGAACTTGATGAGGGGAGGTGGGGAAGGGGACCATCTCAAGTATGACTGCTATGGAAGGTGTTGCAGGCATGCAAGGACTATTCATGGCCAATAATATAGTACATCTGTTCATGTGCTTGGTGCTGATGGTGAGTGTGTGGGTTTTTCTGGCAAGTATGTTACTGGTGGAATGACTGAATGCCAAATGGCAAGTCCCTCCTACTTCACTGATTAGAGTAGAATTAATTTCCTATTTTCTGAGAGTAGACAATGTGATCCAAGTTGGCAAAAGAGGAAGGTGTGCGGGAGGTGAGGTGTTTGGTGTATGCATTACACAAGGCATCACGAGGCAGATGTCTTATCTAAGCATTTTCGAATCCTGAGACATGATGTCATAAACTCTGTCAGGGATGCTGACTGCCTCACTTTCACCTTGTGCGGCATGGAGCGATAATCACCTGATCTTCTTGGCTGCATTCAGAACAGTCACAGACAGCCTCAGAATAGCACCATAGGACAAGACTGTGGCTTCGCCCTTACCTCCCTGCACTGTTTTGGTAACATCTAAAATAAACCGGTAGGGTTTGTCACTGCTCGATATGAAGGGGTTTTCAGTCAGGATTGTTTTTTACCCCATTCTAATCCCAAACAAGAAGAAAAATATTATGTTTTTTAATGTAATTCAATCATGAGGTACACGTAAGGAGGGATATGTGTGGTTACTTGAAAGATGTGTCTTAGTAAATTGTACTAAATATGTTTTACCTTACATTAGGGCTGTGCAAAAAATCGAATGCGTTTTTCAAACACAGAGCCGTAGTTCACTGACAAGCTACGCAAATCGCGTTCAACATCGCAGACGAATCATTGCCGATTATGAACGCGATTTTGTGTAGCTTGTCAGTGAACTACGGCTCTGTGTAGTAAATGCCGGCTTTACTGACGAGATGCGCATGAAAATCTCATTCGATTTTTTGCACAGCCCGACCTTACATTTGACAATAATCCAAACAATTTATTGAAATATATTTGAAATTTGTGCATCCTCCACATACAGAATTTTCAAATGTTTTTTTATGGGTTTAAGATGTTATGGATGCTATGCTAACCTGTTGGCTCCTCTCTCTTTGTGTCTCTGCAGGAAAGCGGCCTCACCAGTGCCAGATTTGCAAGAAGGCCTTCAAACACAAGCACCACCTCATCGAGCACTCACGCCTACATTCAGGCGAGAAACCTTACCAGTGCGACAAATGTGGCAAGCGCTTCTCCCACTCTGGCTCTTACTCGCAGCACATGAACCACCGATATTCCTACTGCAAACGGGAGGCAGAGGAGCGAGAGGCTGCCAAACAAGATAGCCATGACAATGGTGGACCCCTGGAGCCCACGGAGCTCCTCATGCGTCGGGCTTACCTTCAAGGCCTTGGACCCCTTGGCTTTTCAGATCCAGAGGACCAGACCGAGGACATCACACGAGAAAACACCATCTTGAGAGATGGAACTGAGGGTGGGACCAGGGAGGCAGAAGAGGCATATCCGGAAGTGACTGACAGGCAAGAGACAAGGTTGGTTGAAGAAGAGGAAATGGAGACAGAGGGGCAGAGATTTGACACTCGGAGCCCTGATGGAACAGCAAAAGATGAGAAAGAGAGCGAAGTAAAGGGAGGGACAGAGGACGAGAGCTCGGAAGAGGGGAAATTGGCAAGCAAAAGAAATCCTGATGGCGAGAATGAGGATGCTGATTAACTACTGCAATTTGGAATAAGCTTCCTGTATTATTTGTTTTCTTTTTCCCTCAAGCTTGCATCGCACCCTTCTTCCGCCCTTTTGGAGGGACTTTGAGCCAGATTCTCATTTGTACCACACTGCCACGTCTTGGTTATCTGAGCGTGTGCCTGAGGCTTGCACTCATCGATATAAAGAGTGGAACTCCGAAATCAGGCATCAGAAACTAGGCTGGAACATGAAGGAATCCATATTATGCAAAAATACGATTGTCAGAATAAAAATAAAAGAAAGGTTTTTAAAATGTACAGCGTTTTCAGCCAGAAAGCTGTGCGGTTCTGATTTCCATGTAACTCCTGTGTTTCATTGTGGTCGTAGCACAAGCCTTGAAATTGCACTCTGAAAAAAAAGTGTTAGATAAAAGGAAAAAAAAATAAAATAAAATAAAATGAACAAAAAATCTCTTAGGTAAAAAAGGATTGCCTATATGTACTTATACTGCGTTTGAAGATGCAGTAGTGTGTCAGTGTTATATTTCATTATCACTTACTGTGATACCCTTGGTTTTACCTTTCTTTTCCTGACCAGGCATTCAAGTTTTGGTGTCTCACCATGGCTTTTTTATGAAGCGACTTTAACGAAATAATACCTATATGATTCTTAAACATACAAAGTCTTAAAATTGGCCAGGGGTGGATGGAAAGAGTTTGGGTAACTGTAATGACGAAGGCTCATTGTATGAGGCGACATCACAACGCCTGTGTTTTTTTCGTTCGAGAAAAGCCTTATATGCAAACCCTTTCACCTGTGTTTTCTGCAAGTGCCATCCTTGTACAGTATAAAGCGAAGTCAACTAGAGTTCTCTTTGCACCTGCTTTAGTATTAAATGAAATATTTCACCTTGTCGTTTGAAATACCTACGTCAGTATTAGTATATCTAGACTGCAGTTGTTTAGTTTACATATTGTTTGTGCAATTTTCTGTATTTTCTAAAGATCATCTGTCAGTATTATCTTGATTTGTTTTGTTTTGTTCAATACAAAATTCATTTTTATTTTAAACTGCCATTTTATTTATGTGACTCATTTTATATTTCCTAATTATATTTATTTCATACTGTAGTGTACAGTATTATAGTTCCTTGATATAGATATATTTTAGTAAATAAGGATCCTTACCAGTGGAGCAAATTTTACGTAAAGAGAGCATTTATTGTATCTGGAGTGATTGCTGTGAATTGCTCTTCATACTACACTTACCTGATGAAGGATAATCTATAATTTGGGAACTTTTGATACAATATTGTGAAAACACTGTATTTTTGACTGAAAGGAAAAATTCCACTTTATTCATCTTATTTGTTTTTCCTTTTTTCCCTTTTTTAGCTAAAGAAATAAAGGGGGGCTGTGGTTGTTGGGATTTTTTGAAATGTCTGTTGAAGTATAATTTAATTTTTAATTTGTAATTTCTCTTGAAAATGACCTTGCTCGAATAAATGTAGCCCAATTTAATTTTGAAATCCTGTGTAACATCTCACTTATCAAGTCACTTAAATTTCCGCACAATCTGACAGATATGGACACTTTTAATTTATTTTTAATGCAAAATAATCATTCCCATATAGCCAAGAAAAAAAAAATAGTTGGCAGTTTAGTATCTTTGATATAATGTATGCATGTGTGTGTGTGTATGTGTGTGTGTGTGTGTGTATGATAAGTAGTGACATCCATATTATAAATCATCTCCATAAACTGGAGAAAAATAGCTATCAAACATCAGATTTGAATATTCCCTGGTATCATTTTCTTTGCTATCATTTAATTAATTACTGGAACCTTTACCTTTTGATGTGGATTACACATAGCAATATAATCCACCTTATCAAAGTCTCTCACAGTATGATAGCCTTCTATTAGTCTCTTTGAAGTTGAATGATGTTGGGTTGCGCTAAATTAACATCAGCTGCAGGCTGCCAAACTGGCTGTGAAGTCTCGAAGTTGGAACTCTAAGGAGTTCCATTAACCATGACCTTGCTAATTTTCTCAGCTCACATACTCATCTCAAGTTTAATTTTCAAGGAACTATTCAAGATACTTTTCTCCCGCAGGGAGATGTACAGTCCATTACATTTTAGAAGCTAAGGTTACTGTATAAAAGAGCACTATTAAATTGAACTGCATAGTACTTATACATAAGCTACATCCTTCTGCAATACACATTTTCTCTGCTGTCCAAATTTTGATGGGTATAGTTTGGAAAATAAATGCATAAGTGGGAAAACCACTTAAATGTGTATATGTTCTGACACTGAATGTTAATGTTTGAGACACTTTCCATGATACAATATGGTAACTATAACATGCAGATTAAATTCAGTTAAATATAATAATTGATCTGGTCTGAGACTGTAGCTGTAGTTGTTTCCATTCAGGTAATTATCTGAAGGAACCGTTGTAAGTGCTGTTGACCACACTGTACTTTACCTAAACTGACATCAGCACACAAAGCACATATTAAACACACATTCAAATAAATAAATGACCCAGTACATTTATGACAATTATTAAAAAATATATTTTGATATTTCAGTTTTTCTTTTTTAATAAATCTGCAAAAATGTCAACAATTCTGTGTTTTTCTGTCAATATGGGGTGCTGTGTGTACATTAATGAGGAAAAAAAAATAACTTAAATGATTTTAGCAAATGGCTGCAATATAACAAAGAGTGAAAAATTTAAGGGGGTCTGAATACTTTCCGTACCCACTGTATATATAACCAACATTTGTACCGCAGTTATAGTTACTACTACTAAATGTGTTCACTTACTGTAGTATTAGCACCACTCTTATCAATCAATAAGTTTAAAAGGATGAATACAAAAGATTTATGAATGATTGAAGATAATAATTAGGAAATCAGTTGTCTGACATCATGGCTAAGCTTTCACATATAACTGCTCTCAGTAAGCACATGAACAAATTCCACCTTCAAATGACAGGTTTTAGCTTGTGGGTCAGAGATCGACCTTTTAGACCTTGATCAAGCAAGTTAGAATTAGTAGACCACCTTGGACCACAAACCGCCTACCATGTTTCAAAACCCGGCTTAAGCTGATATGACATGGGTTTTCCAGCATAAACATTCATTTATTTATATAAAAATGTGTTACTATCAACAAAATATGTTTATATTATAAATTAAAACTACTTATTAAAACGATTAATTCATAGTGAATTTAACAAAAGCTGTCCCACGTCGTCAGCACAGTTCACACTACGAAGCACATCATGACGTCGCCTGCAAACGACTTCACGGTACAGCGCTGGAGGAGAGCGTGCTCACGCACAGTGACGTCATGACGTAAACGCGCTGCGTCTTTCAGGAAGAGGTAAGACTGAATTAAACACGCGAATGTATGTTTGTTTCTGCCTGCTTAACTGGCTTAAAACCTAGCTACGAGTGCTTCTGCTGATCTATCGATCAACTGAAGGCAAACATGGATATATGCGGTTGTGCAGTCATCGAAATGTTTCTTTTCTGCAAAACAAATCAGTCATTCTTGAGACATGGGACAAAACCGGTCCAGCAAGGGTAACCGCTATTAGGTTTAAAAAAAAAAAAAAAATACAATTTTTAAATGTCACGATGGATTAATAATAGAATGTATTTATCACCTTCAATTTAATTTTCTCATTATTATACCAAATCTATGTTTCTTAATGTCTTCTCACTACATCTAAAACAGTGTGTCCACAGCGAAGGGTTCAATCATTCATATGCAATAAAATGGATAAAATGTTTTTTTTAATGATGAAAAGGAGCTTGTTTTATCAAAAGCAACACTTAATAATATCTCCTATCAAAGCAAGGTTGTTTTTTTAATGACACATGCATGTTTCATAAGATTTTAAAGTTGCGTCCCCACTTTTTGTCAACACCGTCAGACATTCAATAAAATGTAATAAAATCAGGGAATATCAGGGGCAGCTGTCACTCTAAAGGACCCCCTTGCCACAGTTCACCTCTGCAGAGTACAGCAGTGTCAGACAGGCTCTGCTAAGTTTTAGTTTTAGAATATTTTAAGTCCTAATGTTAATATTTCCTGTGTCACAGCCATGATATGTCAACACCATCTTATTTTTTCAATTTTGCACCCTGTTTTGTCCCACTTCTCAAGAATGACTGAAATGTTGAAGTTAATTGGTTCTTATTGCTGTGTCTGTTATGCAAATTCATGTAATAAATAAATAAATAAATATAAAACTAAGGAAAATAAGATCTAAACTAAAAAAAATAAAACTAAAGAGTAGTCTTTTGTATGAATGCAACTTTACAGCTTTCGCATACAGTGGCCCAAATGGTATTTGAACACTGTTTGCATTAAATAACATCATATCAAACCAAGTGAGATTTTCAAGGCTTGCATAAAGCACACTTTGCAAGCAAAGTATTTCACACAAATACGTTTATTAGATTTGAAATGATTAAACTATAGATATTCAATTCAAAAATAGTATATAGAGACTTTCTGTTTGTCAAACATTACAGTTTAGTTCAGTTACTGTGATGAATTGCACCTGTGGTTACTCTACTATACTTGAGAAGAACAGTTTTCATACATCGACAAAAAATGAGAAATTGCCTCCAGTTGGTTTTTATTATTTTTATTACTGCACTGAAATTATGACATTTTAAAGTGTGGCTTTAGCTTCTTAGTGCTTTTTTATTTTCTGAATAAAATCAAGATTTTCTTCTGTCTTCAAACAGCAGTCAGATTTTTAGCTGAAATAAGGAACACATTAAAAAAAGATTTCCAGAATTATTATATTATATTATTAATCAGTGGTCAAAGAAATGTTAACAATAGTGGAGTGGACAAATAAAATACATGCAGATAAGTGATACAAATGAGAGTTAACACAAAATCTAATGCATTCAAATATTCCAGTAGTGCTTTTTTTTATTTAGATCCATCAATATGGTCCTGAATATCACAGCCTTTGCTGTAAATGCTGCAATATGATACAGAGCAGTTGCTTCAGATCTTAATTCGCATGGTTTCAGCTGGACCAGCTGTGTTTTGCTAGAAATGAGTCGGAGAGAGGAAATATGCAACCTTGAAATGTCACAATGCTGGTCTTGAGATTGTTGTCACTAGTTTATGCATTTTGTTTGATCCCTATTGTCGTATTGAAGAGAGAAAATGGACATAGACGTACTTTTAAACATTTCAGACTAGCCTATTATTTTACTTTCCGTGTGCTGTAATTTTGGAAGACAAAACTATAGGCAGCAATTTGTGCCTTTATTTTACTGTTATTATTTTGATCTGTTTACTTACTTGATAGGTCTGTTTTGCTTAATTCAGTGACCGAGGAAGAGATATTCAAGTAATTTCTGTTTGGTATGGAATTATGCGTGTTACAGTATATGACCCATAAATGAAGGAGAACCTGTGCGTTGTATTATACTTTAAGCAGGAAGCATCTCTTACCCACAAATGGAAATACATAGACATGGAACGCTAATTTGAAATGTGGGGACTTTTGGTAAGATGCTAACCCATTCCAGTAAACCGTATATATGAGGATTTGATTTTACTGTTCGAAATTGTAATTCTCGATAATGACGAAAAGACAAAGTCAGCATTGGGATATTTTCCAAATGCAGGGCATATAGCTAATACCTTTTGAAATAATGCCATCCACAAATCCAGTGATATTTTGCCTGTTTGAGGTAGCACTGTCGCTAAATTTTAAATTTATTTAACTTGAAAATAATTTATTTCTATTGATTTTTTTTGTGTGTGTCTTGATAGTTTAAACAAGGCTCTTTTGAACTTTATTTGATCAGCTTCATGCCTCCCATGTCTGTGATAGAGGCCATATTCTGCCATCTTATTAAATCTTTCATAGTACAATTTTCCTGTACTAGACGCTTGAAATTAGCCCTTTGTGAAATCTGGAGGAAATTTTCTTTCAAATGACCTGTTCAGGAATCAAGCGTTAAGCTTTTGTCTTATTATATCAAGCCATAGTCTAATTCAGAATGCTGTAGTCTGACACCTAATTGTCACCCATAAATGATAAAGAATCAGGTTAAACTCTTCAATTCATGGCACATGATCACAGTGCCTGGTGCTTGGCTCTCTTCATCTCCGTCAGCCGAGTGTGCAGTGATTAGTATGTAAGCGCTAGCATGTAATTACTGAGCAGCTTCCTTTCCTTTAATGATTACCGTTAACACAAAGCCTCTGACGAGGTGAATGAGGACACGGCTCACTCTATTAAAAGACAGAACAGACACTTGGATGGTCTGAAAATTTAATTCGTGGAAAATGTGAACTTCCTCTCCTTTTCTAACGTGAGATCAAAGGCATTTATGAATAGTACTTTGTGCCCTCGGTGCGTGTTGTGAACCTTCTGAAAGTGTCAGTGTCAGTCTGAGCACTTCGAGTTAAAAGGTTTCAGAAACAAATGACTATCATTTTACAAAGCTTAATAGTGTTTTAGTTGATTGGGATGCCACTCAGTTCAGCAGAGACTGTCTGGAGGTTGAAGAATGTGTGTTGGCAACATTCATTAGACCAGTTTGTTAAACAATATCATTGCAGAAAAGCTTCTTTTTTTTGACACATTTATTTCATGCTGCTTGAGCTGATGAAAATGTTTTACTCGTATTCAGTAAATTAAAATGAAACGGAAGTTCGGTTTTTTCTTAATTAGCCTTTTCTTGTATTTTACCTCATTCTGTTTGAGGTAAACCATTAGGACATGTAAAGTAAAAGTTTTCACATCTTAGGCAGTGTAGTATAATAACCATGGTATTTCCAGGGTACAATATTTGTTTATAAAATACGAAATCATCTGATCTCTTTTTTGCCTTGGAGTGCTTAAACATGATAGAATAGCACATACAACAAACATCAACTGCACTTTGGCAAGTGCTAGCTACGGAGACGGCCCAGCGTCTGAATTTATGAACACAGTGAACTTTGAAAGAGCTCCACAGTTTGCCCACTCATTTGTGACCCAGACATTATGTGATGGCACTAATATTTTTTCTCTCTGTGTATAGGTTTCGCTTTTTGAATTTGAGCGACAAGCTGTAGTGGAAATAAATTGTGTTGATACGGTGTGTACTGCAGCTCCTGTTGTGCACTTCATTACAAAACGTGTCTACCAACTCTCATCTATCGTGACTTGACTCCTTTGACTTTCAAAATGAGCACCTCAGTGGTACATGGGTCAATAAGAAATAATAGTGTCTGCGATAAAGGAAACATCTCTACACACAGATTCTTAGAAATGTACTCTTATTGTTCATTTTTTCTTGAATATGTGGGTAACACTTTAGAATAGGGAACACATATTCACTATTAATTAAGAGTCTTCCCTCAATAAACTCCTAATTTACTGCTTATTAATAGTTAGTAATGTAGTTGTTAAGTGTAGGTTTTGGGTAGGATTAAGGGATCTAAAATATGGTCATCCAGAATAAGGCATTAATATGTGCTTTATAAGTAGTAATAAACAGCCAATATGCTAGTAATATGCACTCTAATAAGCAGCTAGTTAATAATGAGGTTAGGTCCTTAAAATAAAGTGTTACCAATATGGGTGGGTATATTATAATAGTTTTTATTAATATCATTTTTAGCATTTTTTAAGGTAAAATTAAACACACACAAATTATTCATTTTCATTAATTTGCACCACATAATATTTTTACAAAAGTTTTTTTGTAAATATAATATAATAGTATAAATATAATATAACAAATATAATATAATATTATGACAGTTATGACTCTTATATTTTCATGACAGTTGAATCGCCGATTTTTGACTTTATGCATAAAATCGAATTAATTTTAATTAGAAATTAAAAACATGCTGGCCATAAAATAGGTTTAGTCAAGTCATTGTATGTATGAATTGTATTTTTAAATAAATTAATAGATAATGGAAAAGATGAGCTTCACGTCACTGATCCGTATGCGTGCATCATTGTAATAGTCCAGCTTATTTTGTTATTGTTTTACTTTGAATACAGATTCAGATGCAGCACGGTCAAGGCTCGACCTCATGTTGTTTCCTTGTATCGCTCGAGTCTAATTTCAAGTGATCAGCCGTGGCTTTGGTCTGCTGTGTGGGAGTACATAATCGGATGTTTCATTCTGGCTGAATTAGCCCTCCAGAAAGACCACATCACTTTAAGGCCTTCTCCTGCCCTGTCAGAGTCCATCGCGGGTGATGGCACACACACATTCACACACGCATACACACTCAAGACATCCACGGATGGCTAGAGGCTGTTAAAATGAGGTGTTGAGAGTTGGCTCACACGCTCCAATGCGCCATGTTTCTGGGTGCTTGTCACTGGGCAGTGCCATGCTATCTGCCCCCCTGTACTGGCACTTATTGGTGCCATTGGTAGAGTCAGTTTTACTGATGGGTTTAATCATCAGGATTGGTACTGGCGCTTGATATGATGTCCTCATGCACTGCCCCTGCGGATGTATCAGCTGCATCCCAGTTTTTTTACACACTCTGAGGCAGTGTCTCTCTAAAGCTGCCTCTTCCCCAGTATTTCAAGAGCCGAAGGAAATCCTGTATTTTATCTGGAATAATGCAGATTAGATAACGGACTGTCTCTTCAGGGGAAAAGTATGTTTTTCTGTGAGAAAAGAGGAAGGAATAACTATGGTAAATTCTCTAGGTAAACATATGTGTAAACAAACGTATGTATGTTAACCCTACTGTGTCATATCTGCAGATTGCTAAGCGCTCTTATCAACAAATTGTCAACATGACCAAAACATTGCTAAAAAAAACCTGTTGTGTGCAATCTTCTACATACCTTATGCTGTCTCATTGATAGTACTTTTTTAGAAAGTAAAAGGCCTTTTTATTATAATTCAAAAAACCTACAGTGACAACTGATATTTATATCCATTTTATGTAAGTAGTATACTGTACTGTTATAAAGATCTATATTTATATTGCTTCTGATTGATTTACAGGTTTAATGAAGTGTAAATTAATTTCATCAGACTTCTTTTGAATGTATTTATATGAGTAATATGCAGTTTAAATAGTTTTAACATTTTATAGTATGCCGTTGTATTCTGTTCTTTTATTTTTTATATGGTCATGACCAGTGTTGGGGGTAACACATTACAAGTAACGTGAGATACATAATCAGATTACTTTTTTTCAAAAGACTAATAAAGTAATGCATTGCTTTTTAATTTACAAGGAAATATCTGAGTTAATTTTTCAAATAAGTAACGCCAGTTACTTTGTTTTCCCATGTATTGACTAAGAGCTCTCCTGTCCTCATGTTGAGAAAAATCAGGCGTTGTGTGCGCTGTGTGAACATGATGTTACTTTAGTCCTAGACTAATGTGAACATGCATTTACTCATCACACTTGCACAAAAACAGATTCAGTATTCCTAAAAATGAATAAAAACAGTGAAATGCAAACTCAGAATATGAGGCAAACCTGCAATAATTACATATGTTAACAGGGATTAAAGTTCTCCGTCGCTACGACGGATTTCCATTATGCCGAGTTCACACTGCACTATTTTCAAAGATGTCGCATCACTGTTGGTTTCACACTGAACGACTATATCGGCGATTCCCTCAGATCTCATCTTTGATAATTCACACTGCGTGATTTTCACTCGCGTGAACGAGCACCGATTTACCTCCGATTTCAGACATTTATCGGTGATTTCGCAAAACCTGTCGGCGAGTGAAAAATCGGGCTAAAATCGTGCAGTGTGAACTCGGCATTAATTGCAGCAAGTCTACGACAGATTTCCGTCAATTGGAAAAAATGAGGGGAAAAGAAACATTTAGCGCATTGTTGTTGTTCTGCCGAAAATCATCCCCGCCACGGCTGCAGCTTCTCAGTGACAACATAGTGATGCCGTTCGCATCATTCACAATCGGGATATTAGCAGAGAACACAGAGCAGAACTTGAATTTCGGCGCGGGATTGTGGCTATTAATAACAATTGTACTCATTCCCGCAGGTTCCGCGCTTATAACACGATGACAGATGACGGAACATATCATTTGCACGTGCTGTTGAGTCTTTAGAACTCACTCGCGCGCTCTCATTTTCTGTGCACCCACAGATCGCGATAAGGAGAGTGACAACTTTTAATAGTTATTAAGGGAGTTTGCAAACTTTATGTTGATTTAATACAACAGTTCAATAAACAAGTAGTGCCTGATTTTGCTCTATTTCTTCAACGAATTTAGTTCCAAATATAGTAACCGCTCAGCCGCTGCATCTCTAAAAGCAAACACAGCGGTGTTTAATTCATTCAAGGAAAGTGTGTTTTTGAACAAATCTAGTGAGTCAGTGATTCATGATTACCCATTCATAAAGACAGTCACTTGCTTCATTCCTGAATGAATCAGCCGTTCGAACGAATCAATTGAATGAATGATTCAGTGATACAATTTGTGACTTGCCACCACCGCTGGCGGATTTAGTTTCATTTTTTAGCATTTCATTTCAGTTATTTAAATCATTTAATATTTCTGTGTTCAAAATTGTATATTTAAAGGTGCAGTGTGTAAATTTTAGCGGCATCTAGCGGTGAGGTTGCAAATTGCAACCAACGGCTCAGTCCCCCACTCACCCCTCCTTTTAGAGAGGTGGCCGATACAGGACTAAGATGTCATCGGTAAAGACAGCAGAGAGCAATGAGATAAGGAATTATATTTACTTAATTATTTAATAAATCAATGTTATTGCGAATATTAATGTACTTGTTCATCATTGTGTCAGTGTTTTATTCGCAAGAACAACAAAGTGACGAAACGCGCTGTATAGAGCTGTTTGTCCGTTTAGGGCTACTGTAGAAGCATGGTGGCGACTTCCATGTAAAGGGACCCGCGGTGTATGTAGATATAAATTGCACAATCTAAGGTAATAAAAACAACGGTTCATTAAGTAAGGTCTTTATACACCTCTGAAAACATAGTTATGTATATTATATTGCATTTCTGTCAATAGATCGATGTAAATATTACACATTTCCCCTTTAAAACATTAATCTCCACATGAATGTATGAATTTAATTGCACTCATGCCACTTCTGAGCCTCATTAAACGTCTGAAAATGTACCTACAAGCCACTTTTGTGTTCTTCTGTGCCACTTCTAGTACAAAAATTTATGTTTTATTAATACTAATTTCATATGATTGGTAACTTATTTGTCTTATTCTACTTCTTATTATATTGTTTTAAATATAAATTTTAAAAAGCTTATAAACATAAATTTTTGAATGTGACATGGATGAAAATGATGCCATTACAAAGGTAAAAAGAAAATACCCCTGTAAGTCACTTTAAGGAGTCAAATATCACCTCGTATTAGGAAGGCAAATTTTTTATCAGAAATTTTGATTATTAATCAGAAGGTGCTCCTAAAATTTTTAAATTAGGAGGACAAGAGCTCCTAAAAAGAAAAGTAAGCACAGAGCCATGTGTAACAGTATATTAGATCCATGCATGAGGTCTTAAAGAGACAACAGCCTAAATAAACCTCCATTATACAGTGAAGACTAACCAGTGTTATTTTACAGTTGAATAGATTATAGTTAGACCTAACTGAAAAAAAAATATTGTACTGTTAATTTAATTTGTATCTTGTTTTTGTTTGTGCTATTGATTGTCGTTAGTTTATTTATTATTATTTTATTATTTACTATTTACTTGTCTTTTTTAGTTAAAATAAATTCAATTCTGAGTGCACATGATTCTTGGGTAGGGAGAGGAGGGGGCGTGGTCCATGAGAAATAGTCCTGCCACAACAGCTGGAAAAAAATCCTAGGAAACACTGCATACATTTAATAAAATTAGAAAAATGCCATTACAAAGGTAAAAAGAAAATGCCCCTGTAAATCACTTTGTCAAATGTCACCTCATATTAGGAAGGCTAATTTTTGATCAGAATTTTTTATTATTGATCAGAAGGTGCTCCTAAATTTTTTAATTAGGAGGACAAGTGCTCCTAATTATAAGAAAAAAATGCTCTTAAACTGGGTGTGTGTCAGGTATGGCTGTGGAATGGGGTTTGGCTGAGGAAACATTTTCAGTCAAAATATTTTTTTTTGCTTTAACCCCTGTGTTAAATAACACAAATATACTTTATGCATTTAATCTCAATTTATTAACCAGTGTCTTTGCTGCTGACCTTCATTGATCCAATTCAACCAAACTAATAAGCAAAAATGATTTTAGATAAACATAACATGTAACATTACTTTCCATAAAAGTAACGGAGTAACGCAATAGTGTAATGCATTACTTTTAAAAGTAACTTTCCCCAACACTGGTCATGACTTGGCAAAATGTTAGCTTGTTATTTATAATAGTTTTTGGCATGTAAATGTAATTTTTCATGCCGCCTTCAAAGGTATTTTGTCTTAATCAGTAGAAATTGAATCCCCCACTCTTCTGTTATGGTGTTGTTTTATGGCAACCCATTGATTCAAAGGAGTAAATGCTTACACAGATGAGCCTTTTGAATGCAGTTGAGCATTGACTCAGCATCCATAGACAGGCATGATGGTGCTGCTTTTAATTGTGAGGTCGGACACTGTGGGGTTTCCCTTTCGCTTGAACTGTGTGGGGGGCTGAACGAGGCAACATTAACCCCTCACTTTCCTCTCCAGCTTGAGGTCGAATGCTTTTCACGCCTTACCTGTGTAAAATAGAGGCTCTGAGGTAAAAGGGTAGAGGTAAATCATTGTGTGAGAAAATCCCACTCAGTACATCCGAGCGATTGGAAAACCCCAGGCTTTTAGGTTAGACGCTTGAACCTACTTAAGTTGTTACTTTTCCAGTTCCCTGTTGTGAAGTTTTGATTCGTTTTCACAGTTCTTCTTGCTATGAAGTGCTTTGCTCAGCAGTGTTTATCACATGGGTGTTTAGACTTGGAAAAAAAGCATGGTCAACGACCACCACTTAAGATACCACTTAAATTCATACAAACAAATTATTGTCATTTTGAAGTGTCTTGAGTGCCATCTCAGAGCGTCAAATTTATTCAGTGTTCAGCAAGCTACTTTAAAAATTTTTAATTTAGCTGTAAGCTATAACTACATAAAGGTACTTTATATAGGTATTTAAAAAGTTGTTAGCTACTACAAGTTGCTAACTACGTTCAAGCTATGCATAACTGCAAACTTATGCATAACTGGCATTGCAGTTTATTTACACAAATATGCTGGATTTATCTGGCACATGAACAGCAAGGGGTTTCTGAATGAATGACTCACTCGCATAAAAAAACACCCTGATTTATACAACAGTCGGAAACAGCAGCATTTAGCTAAATGCCATTGAAAAGAAGACCTAAAATGCTGGGTAGGAACTTGGGTAATTTCATCTTTTTTTTTTTCTGTGTCCAAATGAACCAATTCAGTAAAATGAATCAGACTTCCCAATGCCACTTGAGGAAGAGCTTTTGATGATAGCATTAGTTAATTCTGCAGTTTGTCTATGTGCTTGATTCAGTACATATTTTGTCACTACATGCTAGCTACATGCTTCTTGTGGGACAAAGTAGCTTGATACTGTAAAACCTTCACTATTTTGGTCATTGCCATCTTATTGAAGAAGCGAGTTAAATTAGTAAAGTCGCTTTTATTTAATTTCACCCTGGAATCTTAAGTTTTCAAAACAACAATCAAATTGAGAAGTAAATTTGTTTTTTGTAAAAAATGTTTTTTGCTGCCTAACTCATTATGCACTCTAGCTATGACTTAACTATGACACATACTATATATAATGAAATTCTAGGTGATTTGGAAAGTACTGTACGTGGGCAAATTTTGCCAGTGCGATTATTATTAACACCCTCTCCAGTATGTGGTTATTAATCATAGGTTATTACGTTCTTCTTTTCTTTAATGTGAGTCATTGAAATGTGATGTTTTTTGTTTGTCTTTTTTTTTTTTTTAACTCTACAGTAATAGCGTGCTTTCACACTAAATTTCAGGTTTGGATGGGACTTGCATCCATGAGTGTGCTCTTGCTGGAGGCGTTCTATGGTGGTTCCCACAAACAGCTGGTTGATCTTCTCAAGGAAAGTGTTGAAGACTGTGTAAGCTTCACTCTGCCTGCAAAGAAATGGCACTGGAGGGCCAGAACGTCTGCTCTGTACTTCATGCAGGCAGTTCCAGCAAGTTCCTCGTACAGGTCAGTATAGGACTCTATATATATATATATATATATATGAAGAGTTTGTTTTGTAAAAGTTGTTTTCAAAATGCAATAAATCCATTGAATCAATATAAAAGTTATTTTTCATATTGAAACTGTTGAAAATACACAACATAGTAAGTTGATCCACATATGACAGCCTCTGAACTTGGTCAATACTAATCTTATATGCAGGCACTGGACTAAAAATACATTCAATCAGTCATTGCTCCCAAAATGAATTCAACCGGTCATCTTGTTAATGCTATAAATTAATTACAACAATAAAATAATTTCATCATGAACGTACATGAACAACAATATAACATTAAACCACAGAAATTCCAAAATGACATTTTTTTATTTTGTATTGTATTTGTATTTTAGAATGATTTCTGAAGGATCGTGTGACACTGAAGACTGGAGTAATGATGCTAAAAAATCAGTTTTGAAATCACAGGAATAAATAAAATTTTAAAATATATTCAAATAGAAAGCAGTCATTTTAAATAGTAAAAATATTTCACAATATTACTGCTTTGGTGTATTTTGGATCAAATAAATACAGGCTTGGTGAGCAGAAGAGAATTCTTTAAAAAAACATTACAAATCTTACTGTTTAAAAACTTTTGACTGGTAGTGTGTATATATACATGAGATAAATATTATAAATAATATACTAATTATTTGCACAGTTTTAGACATAAACATGTATTCATTTCATTGGTCATTCACCAGATTAAAGAACACAATTTTAGACATTTGCATGACCTTAAATGTTGTCAGGTTATGTATAATCAGTGCACTAACTGACTTACTCTGTTCTATTGTACCTCATATGTCAAACATTTGTCACCCTACCAGTCCCATACTTAAAAGCCATGTAGCTGTGGTTTCCTCATTACTACAAAGCATGGCTGAGGATATTGTCACTATACAGTATAACCAAACTTGCAGAAGCAAGACTTACATGCACACAAATACCAAAGACTTTTCAGAATTTTAAATCCTGTCTGAATGTAACACATTTCTGCATTTCTTGTACAACCTTACTAAAGAATTATAGAGCAAATTTCATCTTTTTTTTTTTTTCTGGGGTTCTCTGAGAAATGTAATCAGGATAGGAATGTCATATATTTTGACCTAAGATTTTTTACTAATTAATGATAATTTAATACTTGTGCTGATGGTGTATGTTTGACTGTGGATTTAGATAATTTTCCTACTTTCTACTGAAATGTATCTAGCTATTGTCGTCTTTTTAAAATGTCATCAAAAGTTCGCCAAGTTTGTCAAGGTGTTACTGGTATATTTGGGTACACAGTTTGATCAGTCACTATATAACCTCTAGATTAAATAGGTGATACAAAATTAACACCAACGCTGAGCTGGATGAAAGTAGTTTAATTATAGCTGCCTGTATTATATTCAGCATGGAAACTTGAGTAAAACTTTATAATAAGGTTCAATTTGGTCTTATTGGTTCTCATCAGATATCATAAACTAACAATGAAGAACAGTTTTTTTATTAACCAGCATTTATTCATCTAAATTATTAATGTTAGCTTATAAATATACTATTGTTTATAAATTCATGTTTGTTCAAAATGCAGCTAATGTTCATTTATACAACTTGAAATGTGAAAATGTATTCGTTTATGTTGAAGTTCTACATACATTTAGATTAATAAATACTGTAAAAGTATTGCTCATTGTTAGGTCATGATACCTAATGCATTAGTTAATCTTAACAAATCAAACCTTATTATTACCAGAATCAAAATATTTTAATTTCACAATGATATTTTAAAATTAGAATAAGTGTGCCTGTACACATAGTGCACTCCATGGATAGATGATACACTTGTTTCCTTATATCACTTAGTGGAACTCTGTGAAGTATTGGTTCAGATAGAGCTTCTAAAACTGCATAAACAAGGACACAAACACGTTTAGAGACTAGGATCCGATTGGGGACTTTCTTGCTTCCTTTTAAGGGACGGAGAAACCGCAGGTGGGTGGGGAAAACCCTGAGCATTCCTTCAGCTGCAATCTCATCTCACTGCACTCGAAGTTAAGCAAAAGTCAAAACATGCATTTCATTCCTAAAGTCAGGTATCAAATATGCACAGTCATAACCCTTCACGTGTCAATGACCTGAACGCAACTTCAAAACCTGTATCAACTGTCACACCATTTGCAACTTTCCCTTATGACACAGGCAAATATTGTAAGAATATTTGAATGTGGTCAGTTTCAGTAAATAGGGATGGGCAAAATGTTCATCTCCTACTTCATTCATGCTTGTCAAACATACAGTAATAATGAAAAGGTACTAAAGTTCGCCAAGAGCAATGCTTGCTTTTGCAGATTGTCACCTTTGATGATGCAGTTACAAACCTGACTCAGCACAGATCAGCGTGCCCACCCACTGTGTCTCTTATCTTACAGGTTCTCACAGAGCCAAAATGTCTGGTTTGGTTACGGTTAATAATTTGCACTGAAAAATTTAGGTGTGGGCGACAGTTACGGTTACTTCACATTTTAAGGGGAGCCAACAATGGCTTCTGTTTACACACTTTGGATGAAGATTATATCTATCGAGTGTATTACATTGAGATGAGACTAGTACTTTCCATTGAAATAGATGAGTCAGATTTAGTTTTTGCCTTTGGTTGGCCCTGAAATTGCTCATTAAGGTCTATACGACCAATACGTTAACCGTCTGAATAATTGCTTTAGCAACCACATCAACCCGACTGACCTAAAAAGATGCACCAGACTGGAGTGTCTGTCCTCACCTCCAGTTCAAAGGGAGCCAAAGTAAGCCTTCCTGTTTCATTAGTATTGGATGCATTCCACTTGACAATTTCAAGCAGGAAAGCAAGACTAAAAATAGTAACTTCCATCATCTGGTTTGATTTCAGAGTTGTGTGCGAGCGAGGATTTGGGAGGTGCCGTTCGGCACTCGTCCTGATGGAGTTGAGGAATAGAGACGTAATCCTGCCACACAGTTACAGGGGAAGGGGATGGTAGAAGCTGCCCCTTCACTCTGATCTAAAAGCAGTGTGATTGGTTTTTCGTATAGTTAAGATTAAGAATTGGTTAGGGGGAGCTGGTTGTAGATTAGCATAAAAGGGACACTTCTGACAGCGACAGAGTCATGGTTGCAAGGCCACAGGCTCCCCACATCAAAGAGTGATGTGACAGGCGGCTGTAGAATGACAGGCGGTGGGGGCTTAGAAGAGGAGGCTGGGTTCATTTAGTGAGACTAGAACTGAACTTCAAAGCTCTTGTCCCATGGCTCTTAGCACATACAAGGGTAAAATCTTCAATGGTCCTCTACTTGTTTATATAACATTTTAAAAGAGTGTTCATTAACCTCAATAATGTTTCACTCTGCATGGAATTTGCAGAGATTTCTGTGTCCTCTTGTGTTTCAGATGATGTATTTTTTTCATTTGTAGATCTAGGATTTCATTTTTTACTTTGTCGCTGGCATCCTCAGCTATAGCTGCAGTTTTTATGCATTTAAAAAAGACAACTTTTTTATTGTTAGTTATATTTAGCATATACATTACCACTAAAAAGGTTGGGGCCAGCACAGTTTGTGTTTTGAAAGAAAGTATCTTAAGAACAGTTTTGTTTTTCAGGAAAGCAATTTGAATCTTTCTGCATACCAAAATCACACATGGTCAGCTGTTTAGCATCAAATCTTTATCCAAACAGGAAAATTTGTTTTTCAATTCCAAACATGATTATTTAACAATTAATTGTTAAACAGTCTATATATAGTGTATATGTAGTGTGTGTATAAACCTTGTGAAGACTTACAGAAAACGTTTGACCTCTGTCATTGCCAACAAAGGGTATATAACAAAGTATTGAGATAAAATTTTGTTATTGACCAAATACTTATTTTCCACCATAATTTGCAAATAAATTCTTTAAAAATCCTATAATGTGATTTTTCTGGATTTTTTTTCTCATTTTGTCTCTCATAGTTGAGGTATACCTATGATGAAAATTACAGGCCTCTCTCATCTTTTTAAGTGGGAGAACTTGCACAATTGGTGGCTGACTAAATACTTTTTTTCCCCACTGTATATATATATACATATATATATATACATATACATATACATATATATATATTCTGATTTATTTTTTTTTCACATGCTGCAGCAGGTTCTAGTGGTCAGAACAATTTTTATTACAATGAGTATCAGTGCTTGGGCCTGTTAGAGAGCATTGATATTCAAGTAATGCCGTTGCAGTCAGCAAACTAATGGTTCCTTTTTTTTATCTGTTTTTTTTTCCTTTCTCTGTCTTACAGGGTTTTGTTTACCAGCTCCGTTCTCAGTCTTGCTGAACTTGTAGCCCTGCGGCCTGATCTCACCCGTCTTAAGAAGGTCCTCTACTTCCATGAGAACCAGTTGGTTTATCCAGTTCGCAAGAGCCAAGAAAGAGACTTCCAATATGGCTACAACCAGATCCTCTCATGGTAACAGCAGATTCTGACAAACTTTACAAAAGTACCCTGGGAAGAAGAACATATGTTAGGGTTACCAGATGTATCTAATGTGCTGGATTTCAGTTTTATTTATTTTTTTCGACGATAAGTATAACAAAGTGCCGTGAATTACTCTAAAAAACAAAAAAAAAACTATATGTAGGTTTACTGTTCATAAGTGTGCATAGTTGACTAAATTGTAAGTGAAAGTGAAGTGACGTGTGGAATAGTGGTGACCCATACTCTGAATTTGTGCTCTGCATTTAACCCATCCAAGTGCATCTTTTTAAGTGGGAGAACTTGCACAATTGGTGGCTGACTAAATACTTTTTTTCCCCACTGTATATATATATACATATATATATATACATATACATATACATATATATATATTCTGATTTATTTTTTTTTCACATGCTGCAGCAGGTTCTAGTGGTCAGAACAATTTTTATTACAATGAGTATCAGTGCTTGGGCCTGTTAGAGAGCATTGATATTCAAGTAATGCCGTTGCAGTCAGCAAACTAATGGTTCCTTTTTTTTATCTGTTTTTTTTTCCTTTCTCTGTCTTACAGGGTTTTGTTTACCAGCTCCGTTCTCAGTCTTGCTGAACTTGTAGCCCTGCGGCCTGATCTCACCCGTCTTAAGAAGGTCCTCTACTTCCATGAGAACCAGTTGGTTTATCCAGTTCGCAAGAGCCAAGAAAGAGACTTCCAATATGGCTACAACCAGATCCTCTCATGGTAACAGCAGATTCTGACAAACTTTACAAAAGTACCCTGGGAAGAAGAACATATGTTAGGGTTACCAGATGTATCTAATGTGCTGGATTTCAGTTTTATTTATTTTTTTCGACGATAAGTATAACAAAGTGCCGTGAATTACTCTAAAAAACAAAAAAAAAACTATATGTAGGTTTACTGTTCATAAGTGTGCATAGTTGACTAAATTGTAAGTGAAAGTGAAGTGACGTGTGGAATAGTGGTGACCCATACTCTGAATTTGTGCTCTGCATTTAACCCATCCAAGTGCACACACACACAGTAGTGAACACACACACACGCACACACCCCCGGAGCAGTGGGTAGCCATATTGGGCAGCAGTTGGGGGTTCAGTGCCTTGCTCAAGGGTCTCACCTCAGTCGTGGTATTGAGAGTGGAAGAGAGCACTGGTTATTCACTCCCCCCACCGACAATTCCTGCCAAACCTTCGGGTTACAAGTCCGACTCTCTAACCATTAGGCCACGACTACTATGGCAGTAGTATGTCAGTGTATGATATGTCATACTTCATATAATTTCTACATTAACCATGATCAAAATACACAAACAAAATTCAAATTTTAACATTAAAAATTTTAATTGAACTAGAAATTTCCCAGGTTTTGATTTTCAGAAATCATCTTAACGTATGTTAAAATGTCAGTACAGTCTGTGTATAACAAGTACCATTTCTGTACCAGACTGGATTTTAATTCACAAGAGAGACAGTAGTCTGAGACAGAATAGTTTATCATGCGCGTTACTTGGCATGATGTGATTGGTTAATTATGGGCTCGTATAATGCCACTCTAATTCTTAAGAACTGGCTGTTTTAAAGCCTAATGTCATAATCAATCTTTATGCTTGAAAGAAAGGGTTTTAAGAGCTCTAATTGGAATACATTGTGATTGTTGTCTGTCAGAGTATCATGTCAATAATTCAAAGGCCCTTTGCTTGCTCAACTTTATTAACGTGGCAGAACAGTAACACAAAAAAGCGCTCGGCTCCTCTAATTCACTCTCTAATTGAGCGCAATGCAGTGATTGATTCTGTAAATTGGGGTTAATCAGTGTGCCATTTAAAAACATGGTGTGTTTGTGTCTGTGGATTCTAATCAACATGTATTAGATATTAAAAGGGACTAGTTACTGTAGATGTCTGCTAAGCGGTTCTTTTTTATATGCGATTGAAGTTTGCTTTTCAAAACATATGCTGTTTTTAATAACGCTCATTTTTGAGAATTAATTAAGAAGCATTATTGTGACACTTTGACATTTTGTGGCTTTGTTTGTCAGTATTTTTCTTTCTTCGTTATCTTAAATGACAAAGTGTTATGTTAAATGTTTTCCCAGCCTGGTTGCGGATGTGGTGGCGTTCAACTCTTCATTCAACATGGAGTCCTTCCTCTCCTCCATCTCCACCTTCATGAAGACCATGCCTGACCATCGGCCCAAAGATCTGGACCAGCTCATCCGGCCCAAGTGCTGCGTCCTCCACTTCCCAATTCGCTTTCCCGATGTCACAAGGTCTGTCCTTATATCCCTCACCACAGTCTTCTAGGGATCTCTCCCCCACTAATTAAAAAATGTGCTAGCGAGTTCAGTCTTAATCTGCCCCCAAAAGCTGATCATGTATGCAAGCGTGTTTAATGGCGAGTGGGCAAAGTTGTGTAAGAAAGTGATTAGAATAGACAGCTTTAATATCCTGTGTGGATCACTTGACACGCTCCTGCTACAGATACGTGCTCATGCTCGGGCGCAGATGCACGAACATACACAACATGCCCACTGGGACAGGAAGCGATTTCTTTGTGTTATAGTCTGTTTGACTGTGGATGATGTAGGTATTTGTGTTTGATTTTTGTGTGGCTGAGAAACCAATGATGCAGTATGAAAATTAGTGAGGATTTTTACTCAAGGCATGGCATCTGCCTTGAATGTCAGCAAATCAAACAGAAATTAAAATAGAGTTTTATTAACCAGGTTATTAAAATCCACCATGTTTCCAAAAATAATTTTCAGAAACTTTTGCTCATTTGGATGCAAGAAACTGTAGCTACAGTATACTAACTTTTCACGCTGTGACCATTAATTATACATTGCGTTTTATTTAGTTACCATGACATAAATAAAATGTTTTGCTATTTAAAATAAAATCTCTCCTTTTAAAATTGCTTGATTAGAAGACATAACCAACTAAAAGTACATATTTAAAATGCAGTACACTCAGACATGCTTGATGTCCTTGTGGTCTCCCTGAATTGATTTTTGCTTTTATTTGGGGCTCTGAGCACACTGCTACTCTTCTCCCCCCCCCCCCCCCCACTTTAGAAACACTT
>NW_015506039.1:327329-342830 GCF_001515645.1 Sinocyclocheilus grahami | reverse complement strand
CCTTCCCCCCCCCCCCCCCCATAGCTTTAAAATCTCACTGTGCTGTGTACTTCGTTTTGACTTGCGCAGTCTAGATTGGCTTCGGAATTTGCCTCTCGAAGCCTGTCGTCTTGGATCAGCAAGCATGGGTGGTGCTTTTTTCATAGCCCCGTTCCAAAGCAATGTCAAGAATAAGTCAGCTAGAAGCAACTCCACGGAGAGGTCTGCTTCTTATTAGATTCCTAATGAACAGCAAGCAGAATCCGAAACGAGTGGAACAGTATTGTTAATTCATTTTGATTCAAGGCATTCTTGGGCTGGCTTATGTGTGCTGGTTTAAAGATTAGAGAGACCGTAAGCATGTAGTGCATACCATTTCACATCCTCCCTTAGCTGTAAAGCAGTCTTTGTCATTTTGATGTGCACGTCGCTATTGAATTAGAGAAATGTGAATAGTTGTGGATTGGTTGCAAAATTATCATATGAAACATCATAGCTTTCATGATACATACATAAACACAATTTTATATTTTCAATAAACACAGTTAAATAAACACAATTTTATATTTTCATTTTATTTATAATTTTAATATCTAATTATATTTTACATATTTTATTTATATATATATTAATACAATAAATATATTAATAAAATATGTAAAATATAATTAGATATTCAAATTATAAATAAAATGAAAATATAAAATTGTGTTTATTTAACGCACATTATAACATCTAATATAATCATTGGAATCTGAATTTCATGTTTTCTATGAAATGTGTAAGCTCAGCATAAAAGTGTCATGTCACATATTAGCATTATATCTTTCTTTTTAATATGTTTGCAGTCCATTATTTTTTGGTCTTCTCTTTGTTCTTTCAATCTGTATATCTAAAATGTTTATCTCCAGGTCTGAGTGTGGCATGTTTTGCGTTATCCCTCTCTGATGCATGACTTTTTTGCATTAGTCAGTAGATTCTTGGTTGACAAAATCAAGATTTTTAACGCACACTAAAAAGAAATATCCAGCCGCTTTGTGTTTTCAAGTTTGTTTTTTGTGATTTAGAAAAGCCAGACCAGCCTATACCACTGAGGTCACGTTTCAGTGTTCTTCATCACTAAAACAGCTGCGTGCACTTTGCTGTATCTTTTTGAAATGCACCTATATTGATAACATAGCTCTCCATGTTTGTTATGAGAAATACTCACAGTTGTGCTTTAGAAATGTAAAGAAAATGAAAAAGCACTATTGATGGAAAGAGTTTGATGCCCTAACTAACCTGTTTTTTTCACTAACCAGGTGCTAAATATATCTTGACTGTGTAAATGTGTAAATTATGTTTCCTATAGATTGCACCTTTTTCACAAAATTGTCCTGCTTCAAATAATGATATTACCTGAATTTCATTTAAAAGAAATATCAGAAATTGTCTTCAAATTGTGTTCAGCACAGATTGGTGGGCGAATTTTGTGCCATTACCTGATTTGCATGATTCCATCGATGAATCAGACAATATATAGCTTTTGGAAAAAAAACAACAACACAATCAGGGGACACTCTTACTGAATTCCTCCCTCTGTCTTTTGGTTTTTGTGTGTCTGCGTGTGTTGTTTGTTGTGTTTCATTTCTATGAGGAGATGGATGTGCACCTACGCTTGGTTGGATGACAAATTTGCCCTGTGTGTAAAATATGGGTTAAGATGACATTAGTCATGTTGGTCCACACTAGTGTGAGTGCATCTTTGCGAGTGTGTGTGTCTGTATCATGGGTAAGACACGCTGTAAGTAAGCTGACACTGATGACGCAGGGCTCTCGCCTACAGTGTTTCTCAGCTCATTTTCAGATGGTAATTCGCCCCTTCCAAAGCAAACTCACAGAGTGTAAGGAAACGATTATATGCATGGCCGGCCATCCGTCAACATGCCCTGGGTTCTTTTCTCAGCAACCAACTTTGTCCAAGCCTTTTTATATTATTTAAAAATATTCCCAGAGACAAACAAGGGAAGAAGCAGAGTATTTGATTTGAAATATCTCGCAGGTGGGCTCCCTTTGGTCCTTTGTTTATGTGATGCATATTTCTTATTTCATTCACTCTTTTGTTCTCGTTCTGCCAAAACAAACATGAAAAAGAAGTACATTTTGCCTAATTATGAAAATATGGCTGCACTACCATTCCATATTCACAATAGATGCTGTGGAAAACAAAAGACAGACTGCAAGATGTCAAGAATACTTATATAGTATGCATAGTCACGAGAAGACAGCCCATAAAGGTTAGCAAAAGGAAACTCCCTTTAAAGTAAATAAAGTACAGGGTTAGCCCGCAGTCACCATCCCCATTTAGTGGAGAATGATGGAGAAAAATAAACAAGGTAAAAGTAACCTCAGAATGAAAACATTTTTTGTAATATCTCATTGAATGTAACATAATCCAAAGAAATCTCTCTTTAAAAGGATTCTATTCCCTCACAGTATCCTTTGGATCAATTTCATCAAACCTCACTTATTAATTGGCTTTCTGCATATAGCCGTAATTCAATCGTGATTGACCCTAGTGAGCAGGAGCCCAGCTGAGCGAGGCCATACCACATCATCAATCACCGAAATCCACAACGGTGGTGGCCCCTATTAAAGGCTAGTCTTTGTATTAAAACACAACAGGCCAACTAGGTATGTTTGCATAAAGTCACATGACAATCAGGTGTCCTTTCAAGAGTGTCAGCCCTACGGAGCCGCCACATCACAAAGACACTCCTGCAAGGACTTAAATGCCCCTATTAAAGGCTAGTCTTTGTATTAAAACACAACAGGCCAACTAGGTATGTTTGCATGATGAACTGTCTTTAACTGAAAAATGAGTGTTTACTATTGTCACTTTGCATTATTGACACTATTTTCCTAATTAATGCTGTTCAGTTGCTTTGTCACAATCTGTATTGTTAAAAGCGCTATATAAATAAAGGTGACTTGACTTGACTTGACTTGACTTTGCATAAAGTCACATGACAATCAGGTGTCCTTTCAAGAGTGTCAGCCCTACGGAGCCGCCACATCACAAAGACACTCCTGCAAGGACTTAAATTATAATGCTTCTCTGATTTCCATTGTTCTTTGCTCTGGCAGAAGAGGGAATTTGGTTTCCATAGCGCTTAACTGGCATCAGATGTTTGCAGAAAGTCCCACGCACCCGATCGGAGCGCTAAGATTGTTGGCCAGCACTGTATTGATCCCAACGCTGTGATCTAAAACAATGACAGTTCCTCCTAAGACGGGGACCACAGTGCTATCAAGCTCATCGAGGGGAAAATCCATCACAGGAATCTCTCGTAGACTCTTGTTGTCAAGAGGACCAGGTTTTCATTAGCCCATTTAACTCAGCACAGATAACTGAAGCTACTTTTCAAAGTTGGTGGGGAAAAGAGGGTATTTGGCTGCTTTTTAAAAAGCAGTTCAAAGGCATGGATGTGACTCTCTGTACGACGGCCTGCCGCCAATGACTGACTGGTGGAGCGATTCTGTTACTGGAGCAGATGGCAGGATATCCTGCTGTAGAGATTGTCTCAGAACGGTTCAAAGGGAACAGCGCAGTGGAAATTATGCGCCTTGGTCCCATATCGAAGTAATAAAGTCGCATCAAAGACGCCGATTACCTTGTTACATAAACCAGTGCCACGGCTTCATAGTTGTGTGGGTTACATTATTTAATTTAACCGTGTGGGTGTGTTTTTGTAGAAATGTGTGTAAAACATTGAGTTGTGGATTTCGTCCCTGGACAGCTGAGGAAACCA
This sequence comes from Sinocyclocheilus grahami, assembly GCF_001515645.1. NCBI lineage: Eukaryota > Metazoa > Chordata > Actinopteri > Cypriniformes > Cyprinidae > Sinocyclocheilus > Sinocyclocheilus grahami. The sequence continues at coordinate 339,060 of NW_015506039.1, read as the reverse complement.
TCCCAGTGTATTGAAAAATTTGCTGTTGGCCCAGTGCAAGCTTGTTTTGTAAATATGTATAAGTAATAAAAGCTGGTTTTGTGTCATAGCCGTGATGTATCTGCCAAGAGGACCAGGTTTTCATTAGCCCATTTAACTCAGCACAGATAACTGAAGCTACTTTTCAAAGTTGGTGGGGAAAAGAGGGTATTTGGCTGCTTTTTAAAAAGCAGTTCAAAGGCATGGATGTGACTCTCTGTACGACGGCCTGCCGCCAATGACTGACTGGTGGAGCGATTCTGTTACTGGAGCAGATGGCAGGATATCCTGCTGTAGAGATTGTCTCAGAACGGTTCAAAGGGAACAGCGCAGTGGAAATTATGCGCCTTGGTCCCATATCGAAGTAATAAAGTCGCATCAAAGACGCCGATTACCTTGTTACATAAACCAGTGCCACGGCTTCATAGTTGTGTGGGTTACATTATTTAATTTAACCGTGTGGGTGTGTTTTTGTAGAAATGTGTGTAAAACATTGAGTTGTGGATTTCGTCCCTGGACAGCTGAGGAAACCATCCCAGTGTATTGAAAAATTCGCTGTTGGCCCAGTGCAAGCTTGTTTTGTAAATATGTATAAGTAATAAAAGCTGGTTTTGTGTCATAGCCGTGATGTATCTGCTGATGTTGATTCTTTTCGTACTTGCTCAGGTTCCCGCGGAGGCCTTGATTATCGCCGTATTCCCTCAGAGTCGGTGGCCACCAGTGGTCAGAAAGTCATCACTTGGCACCCGAGCTCCAAATCCTCATGCGCCTTGCTACTCATCCCGTAACACTCTCTTTTTTGATTGCTGTTAAACCTTAATGTGGGCAGGATGGGGTGATGAGGAGATGGGCTTTCTTAATCAAACCGCTGAGCGTTTAATCTTGTCGGTGAAACATCTGGCGGGCACCTTTTCTCATTTGTTTCTTTTACATCGGATTCCACCACTTCGTGCTCGGAGGACATTTTCAAAAGGGATCTCCATCCTTGTGGCACGAGGAGGACTCAGAATGTGCCCTGTGAAAATAATCCAAAAGTAAAGCCCAAAGGTATGGCATGCGTTTGATCTCCAGATCACATGTGCCAGGAACGAACCACAATTGAGTCCATATGGCGCTTTTAAGTGCTAGGAGCGAACCGTGATAAATAGGAATGAATCAAGGATAAAGTCCCTGGCTTTAGAGATTTGTCCCAAGCCGCTGGCTTGTGGCCATAGGTTTTGCCATGATGTAATCAGGACATGCAGGTATTTATAAAGCACAAGCAAATATGTGCCGCCTTGATTGTTTGCTCTTGACGAGGGGGAATATCTAATCAAGTATATTACCAGGTATACATTTTCCAGTCTCAAACAAGCCTCCGAAAGTGAGCATCAATGTGCCCTGCTCACTTCAAAAGCACTTACAGAGCACTTGAAGTGAATTCTCAAGATGCTAAAGGATGCAGAGCTTTACTGTCTCATACATGCTGATTTGGAACACCCTATGAGAAGAAATGCAATACTACTACTTTATTTTGAATAAGCAGCATTAACGCTGATTGCTGATTACTGTGATGAATAAATCTTCAAATTGTGTCTTTTAAAGGGATAGTTCACCCAAAACTAAAAATTGTCATAATTTTCTCACCCTCATGTCTTGATATGATATATTTTTATAATACAATATACTATACTAGTAGTATAATATACTCCCTTCTGTGGAACATAAAATAAGATATTTTGAAAAGTGTTGGGGGTCTGAACAACACGGTACCAGAGTTACTTTCAGTAATGAGGGGAAAAACATTCTGGGACATTTCTTCTTGTCTGTTCCACAGAAGAACGTAAGTAATACAGGGTTGGAAAAATTATTACAGAATTTTCATTTTTAATTTTAATATCAACGTCTCTCTGTCTGTCCATGTGTAAAAATGAACAAATATGAAAATACATTAAACACAGGGATGTTTCCCTGTGATGTAGTCCTTTGGTGTGCAAGAGCAAACTGAGGGTTTTGCCAAGTAAGATAAATACATTACTTACAATTACAAAAATGCCTCAAATTTGAGCAAAACAAAGACCTGAGTTCACTACAGACATGATGTTTTTGTCATGTTAATGCCTGTTCAGCTTCATCAAGAGTGTTAACAAAAAAAGAGAACATGTAAGCAAAGTATGGACAGCTGTAGAAACCTGACATCATGGCACATGTAAATTGATGTAATTGAAACCGAACTGGGCATTTTTGCCTTTAGCTCTGTCTCTGTAGAAACACCTCCTTTACCCAAATGTTTTATAGCTTTCTATTATCAGTTTATAAACTAATTTATTTCTTCTATCTTCCATTAAGCAAACAGTTATCTCTGTTTAGAGTAAAACAATGCTTACATTGCCATTGTTAACATCTAACATCCTGCTACATAAGAAGTGTGTTAGATGTGATGAACAGCTGTGTGCTTGTATCACAGTGATCAGGCTGTTTTGTGTCTGCTTCACATGACAGATGTCATTGCTTGTGCAGTTGTGTCAAAATCTGCCCATTCTATGTCAGATTTGGTAAGCCATATGCACATTACATAATACGGAAAGTCTGTAATTGTTAACGCATTCCACAACCCGATACAATCATATCCATCATCTGCGTTAAATGGAAATGGGGCAAACCTGTAGTGTCGCTGGAAACATCTACTAGCCGTCTGTTTGGTTACGTCCTGTGACCTACTTTAGCTGTACTACATGTCAGTCTTTGTCATTAAAATTTGGAGTCCTCATTCCATCGCCATCAGAGGTATTACATTTTCATTCTCAGTGTCATGTAGAGTAGAGTAAAGTCCAGGATGTGTGCCACAGTTGGGGCAGGAAGTTTGGCGTTTGACTATGAGGTCAGTTGGTAATAATGAACATAGATGTTAATGTGCAGTAATGACCTTCTCTGTCCACATCTCAGAGGCTCTCTTCAGGTCTCCTGTGCCCATCATACCGGACCTCTGTCAAGCCACAGGGCACCCACACTGATGAGACTAATGCTGGTGATGGTAGTTTCAAAACGACACACTTGGCTGCATTAAACCTTTGCGTGATCAGTCGCTTTTGCTCAGTGGGCAAAGAGTGTTATTAGGGACTTTTCAGGTTCAATACAAGTTAAGCATTTCTGGCCTAATGTCTGTTACCACAGAAAATTATTTAAACTTTAAGAAAAAAAGAAAAATAATGGTTACAGCATCATAAATGGGCTTGTTAGCATACACAGCTTATAGCCACTGTATTTAAATATTGTACAGTACCATTCAAAAGTTTGGGCTGGCTAAGATCTTTAATGTTTTCTTTGATCAGTGTCTCTTATGCTCACCAAGGCTGCATTTATTTGATCAGAAATGCAGAAAAAAATGTAATATTGTGAATATATATTCTTTTATATATATCATTTAAAATGTAATTTATTCTTGTGATACGATGCTGAATTTTCAGGAGCCTTTCCTCCAGTCTATTTTGTTGAACCTTCAGAAATCATTCTAATATGCTGATTTGTTGCTCAAGAAACATTTCATATTATTATCAATGTTGAACACAGTTCTGCTGCTTATTATATTTTTGTGGAAACCATGATTATTTTTTCAGGATTCTTTGATGAACAGAAATGTAAATAGAACAGCATTTATTTAAAATATTTTTTTTTGTAACATTATCAATGTTTTTACCATCACTTTTGATCAATTTAATGCATCCTTGCTCAATAAAAATATTCAACATTTTTAACTGTAGTATACATGTTGATATGGGACTAATGCAATAGAATTGGTTAGTAAAATCTTCTGTGTAAAGTTATATGTAATCTTTCAATTTTGTAGTCATGTCTACAAAATGGCAGTGATGTCACTAGTAACGGTAACTAAGGTTGCTGTAATTTTTTTCTGATATCATTTGTTGCAGCTCAATCCAACTTGCACTCTCAAAGAGAAAGCTCTCTCCAAAATATAGTGCACTCAATGGGTTAAATATTTGCCATAATCAACAAATGGTTACACTTTACTTGAAGGGGTGTGCATAAGACTGACATGACACCTTCATAATGATGACATGACACCTACATAATCCTGACATGACACATAACATGAATATGAAGGTTTTTTTTATGCATGTTTATGACAACTGTCATTAAGTGTCATTCGCTCAGTTACGTAATTTTTAATGCAAAGATGACATTGTTTGAGATGTCTTTGTTATGGGCTATGGTTAGGGTTAGGGTTAGGTCAAATAATGTCATATTTGCATTAAAAATGACATAACTGAGCGAATAACACTTAATGACAGTTGTCATAAACATGCATAAAACCTCCTTTTAACACTTTACTTGAAGGTGCCATGTCAGTCTTATGCACACCCCTTCAAGTAAAGTGTTACCCAACAAATAATTCAATAATTCAAATAATGTGCTTTTAAAAAAAATGGACTTGGCCCTGGCATTGTTTACTTCGATTGTAAGTACCTCATTGTTATCTCGACTAAAAAAAAATTAGGAGTCAATTTTGTAATTTTTATGGAGCAAATTTAGCCTGTTAAGCTTAACTTGTAATGAACCCAGTTCCTTTAAGCTGTCCTGAGTCTCCCAGAAGAACTGCCTGAACCGCTGGAGAAAGTTTGCATGTCTCACCTCTCTCCACTTCTGAGCCCTTGCAACGGCCAACCTCAAGATCAATGGAATTTTTCATTAGCCTGGGAAAAAAAGAGACCTCTTGTGATTATTGCCAATAAAGGAAATTAGATGAAATGATTTTTGACTTTGATTTTCTTTCCTCCCTATTTTCCCCAACCATCCTTTCACATTTAATCAAATGCAAGGTAAAAGTCATCACTGAAATTGCGCCTGATTTATAAATAAGTTAATTGGTGGCATTCTCCCTCTCCTGTCGGTGGACACGGCTGTGTTTTTATTGCCTAGTCAAAACCTCCTCATGTAATTTTCAAAATGGCCCTCGAAATGAAATTTTCCTCCCAGCTTGTGAGGCAGCTCCATCGCTCATACCTTGCCGCAACCACCTTCTTGTCATCTCTTTAGTGCAGCTTTATGTAGCCTGGCTCTCCTGTCCACATCTGTTAGTTAATTCATCCATTGCGAAACTCTTCCCTGGCACTTTTATCAATGGCTAATCTAATGGAGGTGAACTGCTGAGTGACTGCTCTCATTGATACTCTGTCTTTCTCAGGGACGTTTAGAGAATAATAATGGCATATTTGGATGTTTCATATTTGGATGGCCATTGATTGCTGCTGAATGCATATTTACTGAAATGGGTACGGGATTAGAGCATTGCGTCTGAAACGACAACTTCAAAAGAGTGAACGGCGAATGCTCTGTGGACGTTTATTTTGTGGCTTTAACAGCTTTCTTTGAAAGTTCTTCCATTCAAACTACAATTTACCTATCTGTGTTTGACTGACGCTTCCCGTACTTGTTTTCATCTAGATGAAAGTGCAGTCAAAATGCACAAACACATGCACACTTGTGTCCTGTACCCAGAAACGCTCTGAACACAGTTGAGAAGATAAAGAATCAATGAGAATATAGGGGGAAAAAAAGATAATAAAAAAACAAAAACCTTTTTGCTTTCTCTTCTCGTGTAATCATTTATGACCAGTACACAACTAACTCGGAAAAAGTGAGCGGTAGAAATACACCCAACATTGTGGTGAGTCAAGGCGGCCATCTGTATGTAACTCAAGAGAAAAACTCTCTTTACACTCGACTGCTTTTACAACCCCCTTTGTTTTGAAGTCGATGAGTTCTCCAGCACTTGGAAGGATCCACCTATATTATAAACATATTGTGGGAAGTCGTGCTAAATCGGTTAGTAGTTCGTCATGTTGTATTGCTTCCCTACACCACAAAGACTTTGGCTCTCTGAAATAGACGTATAAGTGCCACTTAGGACATCCAATTTATTCAAGTCAGTTTAATAAACTGTACTATATTTTATTTTATCCTATTTGGCAAAATGTTATAATAACTTTCATTTATAAATCATTAATAAACATTATATAATGCTTAACAGATCATTAGTTAATATATATTCACAGCTAGAAACATGAGATAATGTTCTTGTTAATGTTTACTAATGAACCTACTAAACATGACATAATGATTAACACATGATTATTTAATGTAAATTGAAATACTTAGAAATGTTAGTAAACTTTCAGTTCGTATGATCTTCATTTGTTGGTCTTTGTTTGTTGTGTAGACCTCCATTTACACGTCTTAACAAATAATCTATTAATTATTTGTTCATGTTTTTGCAGCATCCAATCTAAAGTGAAAACTATTCATCATTTGCAAATGTTTATAAATGTTTACTAATCATTAGTACCTTTATGAGCAGTCATCTCAGTGTCAAAAAGTGTCCCGTAAGACCTGAATTTACACTATTCACACATCTTTACTAATCATTTATTAATAATCTGTTCATGTTTTTGCAGTTGCCAATCTAAAGTTAAAATGATTCATCATTTGTAAATGTTTATAAACGATTACTAATCATTTTGTATCTTTATGGATTTTGGACTTAGGTACTGTATAAAGGTTTGTGTAAAGGGTGGCTAGTTAAGTTTAGCTAAATGCTTGCTAAAGACATAACAGATTGTAATTTAGGTGCAAAAAAATAAGTTTTTATTGCCTGAACACTCACATTAGTATACTACTCTTCAGTATATCATTGTAGACCTCCATTTACACGTCTTAACAAATAATCTATTAATTATTTGTTCATGTTTTTGCAGCATCCAATCTAAAGTGAAAACTATTCATCATTTGCAAATGTTTATAAATGTTTACTAATCATTAGTACCTTTATGAGCAGTCATCTCAGTGTCAAAAAGTGTCCCGTAAGACCTGAATTTACACTATTCACACATCTTTACTAATCATTTATTAATAATCTGTTCATGTTTTTGCAGTTGCCAATCTAAAGTTAAAATGATTCATCATTTGTAAATGTTTATAAACGATTACTAATCATTTTGTATCTTTATGGATTTTGGACTTAGGTACTGTATAAAGGTTTGTGTAAAGGGTGGCTAGTTAAGTTTAGCTAAATGCTTGCTAAAGACATAACAGATTGTAATTTAGGTGCAAAAAAATAAGTTTTTATTGCCTGAACACTCACATTAGTATACTACTCTTCAGTATATCATTAAACAGGATAGCTATTCCTTGAATTATAAATAAACAGGGGGAAACAAATATTTTTTTAAAAAGAAAATACTTGTCCATTTATCAATATAATATAAACAGTTTGAACCGTGTTACCTTATAATATTCAAATTGACCCCTGTACACTGTTGACCCTTTAACCAACCCTTAAACCTACCCATACCACCAAACCTGTCCCTAACCTCACCCGTATCTCACCTCAATAGCAGCTAAAGTGTTGTGCATTAACACAAGCTTTTAATCATTGCATTGTAATAATTAATTACATAATTTTCATTTTTGGGTGAACTATCTCTTTAAGAGAGTACAAGGTAGGTTATTTAAAATTTTAGCAGTGCCTTCGCATCTGCTCCACTGCAAAAAATAATAGCGTGTCAGTAAGCATGGGGGAATCTCGCTCTCAAGCAGCTAATTGGCTTGCTTCCATCACACAACCTACAATTAGGACTCGCGGTGCTGTAGAGGCAGCGCAAGAGCTGTGCAGTCGCAGAGAACGGAGAAAGTGCTTTCTGCATTTTATGGCTTGCTTTTGGCAGTGAATTATGTGAAAATGGGACTTGTTTTAACTCCTTTAACTTGTAATAATCGTCGTGGTTGTAAAATACATAAGTCCGGTTGTGTGCTCGACATATTTTAAGACCGGGGAGAGAGAAATGCCACATGAGGCCCTTTTTTTTTTCTTTTTTAAAATGTGGTTTTAGTTACCTTTTTTGTTTATTTTGCTCAAACATGTAATATTCCAACTGGTGTTGCCTATGAATTATTTGGTCCTTATGTTGTTTTTTATTATAGAAATCAACAAAGGTTAGAGAAAAACAGCTTTGAATTAGGAATGTGTTTACAGTCATCATGTTTTTTTTGTTGTTGTTGTTATTTCTATTTTTTAACAGTTTTTCCATAGTTTCTCTTATGTTGTTTTATTAGGCTTTTTCCCTTTCGTCCTCAGATTCCTCCCTGCACACAAACGTCTCAGGCATTCAGTGCGGTGTGATGATATCCACGCTCCAGCTACTCAAAGCCACGTTCAAACATCAGCTCCAAGGTAACGCACTGTAGCACTGAAGACATTAAAATGGCCAAGACTGATTATTTCTAGAGTGACTATGAGTAATTGATGGGGGCCTAACTTATGACCTTATAAACCCCTGCAGTTGTCCAGAGCTCACAATAGACTCTGAGCCACCTGAGGAGATTCTCAATGTGGCAGGGCCACAGCAGTACCAGAAGACGTTGCAGAATCAGCCAGTGTCTCATCCATGTGGCGATGTGAGAGGGACTCTTCGGCCACTCCACATTGTCTGGCCACATCGCTGGTAAGACCTTTATGATAACATCAGAAACATTTATTCATCAAGAGTTCATTTAACATGCATTTATTTATGGAAAATTTGATTTAACAAAATGCTTTCAATATTTCACTAGTTCTTTTCATTATCTTTTTTTTTTTTAATAACTGACTGATTCTTCATATATAATTAAAATGAATTTTAAATATGTTTTATTATAAACTTAGTGCACTTTTGATCTTGTGGACTTGCAAAATATATATAATTTGTTAAAACAAACACTCCCACAACATTTGTGTTTGATTACATTCTGTGGTTGAATGACGGAACTTTTTTGGCGTAAATTGGATAACTAATCAAATCAGAGTTTAAAATGTCTTGTTTTTTTAATTAATTTTTATAAGTCTGAGACAAGGGTATAGCAATAAAATACATTTGAAAAGTAGCAAAAATAAATAACTAAGGCATCATAAAAAGTTTCTATGTTTTAAGTGATATTTAGCATAAAAGTGCCTGTAGTTGAAGTGACACTGTATTTCATACAATTGTAGAAACTGCAGAATAGAATTCTAGAAGACTGTTGATCATTTTCATGCAGAAATAATTTTTTATCCGTTTTTTTATTTTATTTATTTAGTTTTCACTGTTCCCACTAAAGAATGCACTCACACAGAAATGTAGTGTGAGAACCTTGTTTCTCAGCAGACTTCAAACATGTGCGACATGAAAGTGCCTCAAACATCAACCTGTATACAACTACCATTCTGTGACTTATTTGCTTTGGACTGTCCAGGGAATTGTTTGACAGTACGGCAGAGGCATGGAAAATGGATAACATGCTTGTTTTGGTACAGCATGCTTAGATAGACCACTGGTTCAGAGCAGTTCTAAGCGTGTAATGTGTCCATCGACCCCCTCGATGCTTGTGAAATATTTCTCAACATCATCTCATTGTTTCTCAAATTCAGTCTTGGGGAAAGCCACTGCTAGAATATTGTCTGTGACATCGGTGTTCGATTCCTTTCAAAAAAAAGTTTGAAAAGTTTTTATGAACAGAATCTCAATTGCAGAGATGGCAACAGAAAAAAAAATGTCTTGTCGTTGAGTTTTGTTCACAGGATGGGGGAGGGATGAGAAAATATTTTATTGCCCGCAGGACTGCTCTGTGGTTTTTGTTGAAGTTTAAATATCTTCCACTCCCCATATTTTAGACCTCCTCTTGGTATGAGTGGAAACCAAACAGCATTGTATCTCTACCTCATCTGCCATGGGCAGAGGAAAAAAAAAGAAACTGTTGCTCAAGCCACATATTTCTCCCATGACTCTTTACTCATCTCTTGGCAGCGATGACATCTTTCCTTACCAAAAAACACCCATAAATCAGATTAACAACCGAAAAGACCACCGGTGTGGAAGTTTGATGCTGGCACGGGGATTTTGTGATGTTTGTTTGTGTTATGTATCTGTCATTCACCTACTCTTGTATCAGTAACAAAAGCGGCCATTGTGTAATCTCTTCAAAACTGAGCAAAACACAGATGGATTAGCGCTGTTAACATCCGTGCCTCGTAAATGTTGGCTTTGGTCCGAGTTAAATTGGGATTTACACAGGGCAAGAGCTGCTGGAAAAATAAGAAGGGGTTTGGATTATCTCTGACAGTGTGTCCCATTTCATCCTTTTTCCTTTTTTTTTCCCAGCCTCTCTTTTTGTCATCATCACTGGTTGCAGATTGTTAATCTCCATGTGGCCTGGATAGGTCTTCATCTGTTGGATTACAGGACTGTCTTATTGCAGGCGCTGACCGGGGCGTATGGTCAGAGAGGGCAGCTGTTTGTAGGTGCATGTGATGAGGGCTTAAATTTGCTTCCAAAAAGCCCATTTACCTAAGAGTGCAACCTTGTTTTTCACGGTTCCCAACAGGCGCATGTTCTTTCAAAAAAAAAAAAAAGAGAGCAGTGAAGACTATAGTACAACATCAGACAGTCACATGGCCTGGCATGGGCTTTCCCTCTGCTGGACCTTTGTCTTTCAGGTGATCATTCTCCGAAGGCAGTTACGCAATGTTTTTTTGTTTTTTTTCCCTCTGTGGCTTGTCTTGAAATCCAGACATATTTGTGCATCTCTTGTTCCTCCCAGACTGTGCAGCGGGCACTAATGACCAAGTAAAAAAGACGCAGGCACTGACGCATCACCACACTGTGCTGGCAAGGATCGTGACTGGTTCCACAACTCCTCCTGCACCCTGCTCATCACCAGAGCTGTGCCGCTGAGACCCCCATTAGAGAGGGACGGGACTTGGAAGGACATTATATGTTGGAATTTTGAAAACAGCACAAAGGATTTAAACCCGACTTTGTGAGCGAAGGCAGAATTCCAGAAAATATTTGACACTTGATGTTTGCACACAATTAAAAGTAATGAATCAGGGTCATGTTAGAGTAGAGAAGTGGAAAACATATAGTTTACTGACAGTTAAAGCGTAACCGAAGAAGTCAGCCCATACATTTTCACATCCATTCATGTATAGTTACTCCCTTATTAGGACCCCACCACGCACCCCTCCCTGCGGAGGAACAGCGAGAACAATCGACACGGTCATGGTTTGTTTTGTCTTGTTTTACCGGAGGCTTTGCCTCCGCTATTTTCAGCTGACCCTAATCAATCCCCAGATAACCGAATCCTGGGCTTTCAAGAACCCCATTAATTAGCCCTTTCACTTCCTTCTGATTTGAATCCTTTAACGTCATGCTTTTGCAGTAAATAGAGTTTGAATTTTAAAACATGCACCTCGTGGGTGCAACTTAAAGGGGAATATTTAATCATAGCTGTCAAAATGAGAGGATCATATTCTTTTAAGTGGTACCGGATGACTGCTAATGAGCATTTGCTGGGTCCCTGCAGAACCCCCTTTTTTCATATTTGTTTTATTTGGTTTCTGTCTCATTGCACTCTGAGGTCAAAGGGTAAGAAAAACACCCATTTTAGTATTGGAAAGGAACACATATTTGTGTAGTGGGGGAAAAAAAAAACCTTTGGACATTTATACCTCTGCTCAAAAGTTTACGGTCAATAAGATTTTATTTTATTTATTTCATTTTGCGGAAATAAATTATTTTTATTAAGCAAGGATGCATTAAATTGTGTCATAAATTGAAAGTGACAGTTTTATTTATATATATATATATATATATATATATATATATATATATATATATATATATATACAGTATACAGTGGGTAC
>NW_015506039.1:324963-327212 GCF_001515645.1 Sinocyclocheilus grahami | reverse complement strand
AAGGGGGTCTGAATACTTTCCGTACCCACTGTATATATAAAACTGTCTCTGAAACTTATTTTTCAAATAAATGCTGTTCTTTTGAACTTTCTATTCATCAAAGAATACTGATCACAGCGTGAGCACCAGATCAGCATATTAGCTATTTATCTTTTTTGCCATTACAGGAATAATTTACATTTTAAAATATATTAAAACAGAAAACAGTTATTTTAAATATTTCACAATATTACTGTTTTGACTGTATTTTTGATTTTTTTTAAATGTGCAAAAAATCTTACAGATCGTTAAAACTTTTTGAGGTAGTGTGTATAAAATTACATTTAATCCAATTACATTTTTAAATAATTGTATAATATATTTAATAAATATTTTATAATAAATACATTTAAATACATGTATTTATTTTATTATGTATACTGCTATAGAAAGTTGAGGCAATCTGAATTGTTCTTTTTGCGGTGTGTGTCCATACTTGTAGTATAATCTCCTCAAACTTTATTTGGGTCATCCATAAATTTGCCATCTATCATTAACATCTGCATTTAAAAGGCCCCTTAAGTGTAGCTCCTAGAAAGAATCTAATAATTAATCACTAATATGTGTGTATTGTATGTTTACTAATCTGCATCAATGCCCAGACGTCACAGACCAGCAGCGGCCGCGAGTGCATGTTAGTGAACTCATGTTTACGTGTGTTTATGCGGGTCTCCTCTCTTCGTTTGAGTGTGAGACACTCACAGTTGATCCCCAGCAATCCTGCATAACATAACTGACATATTAATTAACCCTCCGCTATGCTGTCAGTAGGAAATAAGGCATCACGGCCACATGAAGGTTGTTTTAGTTACTAGACTGACAGGCCGGGTAATAGGCATCCCTGCAGTCGCCATGTCACCTCCCCGCAGGTCAACCAGTCTTAGTCCAGAGGAGGTAACAGTCACATCCACAATGTAGCGAATCAAAGAGGCTGCAAAATTAATGAGGGAATCAGCGTCAAGCCATGGGGGAAAAGGCAGCATAAAAGAACCGGAAATGAGAGGAAATAAGCCCTCACTAATACCTCATCTAAGGAGATCCCACCCAAGTGGGAGGTGTCTTTTGTCAAAGCGCTTCTGCCCCGGTAATTGTTTTTGACCTTCAACATCGTCAGTTTTGTGAAGAGAGCTCTTCCTCAGACAGTATACAGAATGGCAGTGCTGACGTGCTCAGAGATTTGTGTGCGACATGTATGAGCTCTGTAAGGCCGTTGTTCGGTAACATACCTCCGCTTTATCAAGAGGATGAGCTGCATTCACCAGTCGGCTGTCAGGGTTTTGAAAGGACTTCAGGCGCACACTTTGGGCCAAAGAGAAGGATTTCAAATCTGTGCATATTTCAAATCTGTGCATTAAAGGGAAGCTGCCCTCTGAATACCCTTAAAGGAATACTACACCCCAAAATGAAAATTTTGTCATTAATCACTCCCATGTCGTTCCAAACCCGTAAAAGCTTCGTTCATCTTCAGAACACAATTTAATATATTCTTGATAAAAACCGGGAGTCTTGTGACTGCCCGATTGACTGCCAAGTAAATTACACTTTCAAGGTCCAGAAAAATATGAGACATCGTCAGAATAGTCTATCTGCCATCAGTGGTTCAACCGTAACGTTATGAAGCGACGAGAATACTTTTTGTATGCAAAGAAAACAAAAATTAACGACTTTATTCAACAATTTGTCTCTTCTGTGTCTCTCCGCATCACCGTAGTGCTATTTTGGAGAATATACGCTGAACGCAAGCAGCGTATGCTATTCTGTGTCAGCCGTGACACAAGGATACATTTTCTGCTTTGATTTGAACGTAAACAGCGCATCCGTGCAGCGCGGCTGACACAGAAGAGCGTATGCTGCTTGCGTTCAGTGGATATTCCCCAAAATGGCGCTATGGTGATGAGGAGAGACACAGAGGAGACGAATTGTTGGATAAAGTCATTATTTTTGTTTTCTTCGCGTAAAAAAAGTATTCTCGTCGTTTCATAACGTTACAGTTGAACCACTGAAGGCAGATTGACTATTCTGAAGATGTCTTTCATACTTTTCTGGACCTTGCAGTGTAATTTACTCGGCAGTCAATGGGACAGTCACAGGCCTCCCGGTTTTCGTCCAAAATATCTTAAATTGTGTTCCGAAGACGAACAAAGCTTTTAGAGGTTTGGAACGACATTGGAGTGATTAATGACAACATTTTCATTTTGGGGTGGAGTATC